>NW_028270141.1:123166622-123169122 GCF_037043375.1 Chiloscyllium plagiosum | reverse complement strand
AGCTGCCTTTCAGCCAGCCCTTGCCCACCAGGCTCCTGTAGTCTCCCACATCCCCACACAGGCCAACTGCAAGCCCTCCCCCTGCTTCATAGGGCCGCAGCCTGCATTCTCTCATCCTTCCACACTCCTCCACCCCTCCATTTCGGAATGCCAGGCACTGACCAGTGGGGTACCGCACGGATCAGTACTGGGACCGCAGCTTTTTACAATCTATCTTCAGGATATACAAGATGGTATTAGCAATAACATTCGCAAATTTCATCAGCTGGGTGGCAGGGTGAAATGTGATGAGGATGTTAGGAGATTACAGGGTGACCTGGACAAGTTAGGTGAGTGCTCAGATGCATGGCAGATGCACTTTCACGTGGATAAATGGATCCTTATCCACTTTGGTGGCAAGAACAGGAAGGCAGATTACCACCTAAGTGGAATCAATTTAGGTAAAGGGGCAGTACAGAGAGATCTGGGGGTTCTTGTACACCACTCAATGAAGGTAAGCATGCAGGTACAGCAGGTAGTGAAGAAGGCTAATAGCATGCTGGCCTTCATAACAAGAGGGATTGAGTATAGAAGCAAAGAGGTCCTTCTGCAGCTGTACAGGGCCCTGGTGAGACCACACCTGGAGTACTGTGTGCAGTTCTGGTCTCCAAATTTGAGGAGAGACATTCTGGCTATTGAGGGAATGCAGCGTAGGTTCACGAGGTCAATTCCTGGAATGGCGGGATTACCTTACACTGAAAGACTGGAGCGACTGGGCTTGTGTACCCTTGAGTTTAGAAGACTGAGAGGGGATCTGGTTGAGACATATAAGATGATCAAAGGATTGGACACTCTGGCGGCAGGCAACATGTTTCCGCTGCGGGGTGAGTGCCGAAACAGAGGACACAGCTTAAAAATACGGGGTAGACCATTTAGGACAGAGATGAGGAGAAACTTCTTCACCCAGAGAGTGGTGGCTGTGTGGAATGCTCTGCCCCAGAGGGCAGTGGAGGCCCAGTCTCTGGATTCATTTAAGAAAGAGTTGGATAGAGCTCTCAAGGATAGTGGAATCAAGGGTTATGGAGATAAGGCAGGAACAGGATACTGATTAAGGATGATCAGCCATGATCATATTGAATGGTGGTGCAGGCTGGAAGGGCAGAATGGCCAACTCCTGCACCTATTGTCTATTGTCCGCCTTTCCTGACTGCCACCCGCAGACAGCGTGCAGCCCCAATCCCTTTCTTTCCGCCTTTCTTGCTGATTTTGGCAGCGCTCCGCTCTCCTCCCCTCCGTGTCTCGTGCCTGCAGGAGACTGATGCCAGGCACAGCAGCAGCAGCAAAAATAACCTGCCGCTCCATTGCCTGGCACAAGACAAGTGCAGAGGGGTGACTTGAGCAGCCACTGCTGGCGGAAAAAGCCTACTGCACCTGGTATTCCCAGGCGGTCTCCCATCCAAGTACGAACCAGGCCTGAGTCTGCTTAGCTTCCGAGATCAGACGAGATCGGGCGTTTTCAGACTAGTATGGCCGTAGGCGCTGGCCCCTGCCTTTTCTCCCTACTTCAAGGCGTGCTGGCCAGCCACATTTTCTTTCTTGCTCTTTCTCTTTATCCCCTTTGGCTTTTTTTTCTCTTTTCTCTTTGCTCTTCCTCCTCCGTGCGTGCTTCCCTCCCTCCGTCCCTCCAGCTGCCTTTCAGCCAGCCCTTGCCCACCAGGCTCCTGTAGTCTCCCACATCCCCACACAGGCCAACTGCAAGCCCTCCCCCTGCTTCATAGGGCCGCAGCCTGCATTCTCTCATCCTTCCACACTCCTCCACCCCTCCATTTCGGAATGCCGGGCACTGACCAGTGGGGTACCGCACGGATCAGTACTGGGACCGCAGCTTTTTACAATCTATCTTCAGGATATACAAGATGGTATTAGCAATAACATTCGCAAATTTCATCAGCTGGGTGGCAGGGTGAAATGTGATGAGGATGTTAGGAGATTACAGGGTGACCTGGACAAGTTAGGTGAGTGCTCAGATGCATGGCAGATGCACTTTCACGTGGATAAATGGATCCTTATCCACTTTGGTGGCAAGAACAGGAAGGCAGATTACCACCTAAGTGGAATCAATTTAGGTAAAGGGGCAGTACAGAGAGATCTGGGGGTTCTTGTACACCACTCAATGAAGGTAAGCATGCAGGTACAGCAGGTAGTGAAGAAGGCTAATAGCATGCTGGCCTTCATAACAAGAGGGATTGAGTATAGAAGCAAAGAGGTCCTTCTGCAGCTGTACAGGGCCCTGGTGAGACCACACCTGGAGTACTGTGTGCAGTTCTGGTCTCCAAATTTGAGGAGAGACATTCTGGCTATTGAGGGAATGCAGCGTAGGTTCACGAGGTCAATTCCTGGAATGGCGGGATTACCTTACACTGAAAGACTGGAGCGACTGGGCTTGTGTACCCTTGAGTTTAGAAGACTGAGAGGGGATCTGGTTGAGACATATAAGATGATCAAAGGATTGGACACTCTG
>NW_028270141.1:123151622-123164122 GCF_037043375.1 Chiloscyllium plagiosum | reverse complement strand
CTGCCTTTCAGCCAGCCCTTGCCCACCAGGCTCCTGTAGTCTCCCACATCCCCACACAGGCCAACTGCAAGCCCTCCCCCTGCTTCATAGGGCCGCAGCCTGCATTCTCTCATCCTTCCACACTCCTCCACCCCTCCATTTCGGAATGCCAGGCACTGACCAGTGGGGTACCGCACGGATCAGTACTGGGACCGCAGCTTTTTACAATCTATCTTCAGGATATACAAGATGGTATTAGCAATAACATTCGCAAATTTCATCAGCTGGGTGGCAGGGTGAAATGTGATGAGGATGTTAGGAGATTACAGGGTGACCTGGACAAGTTAGGTGAGTGCTCAGATGCATGGCAGATGCACTTTCACGTGGATAAATGGATCCTTATCCACTTTGGTGGCAAGAACAGGAAGGCAGATTACCACCTAAGTGGAATCAATTTAGGTAAAGGGGCAGTACAGAGAGATCTGGGGGTTCTTGTACACCACTCAATGAAGGTAAGCATGCAGGTACAGCAGGTAGTGAAGAAGGCTAATAGCATGCTGGCCTTCATAACAAGAGGGATTGAGTATAGAAGCAAAGAGGTCCTTCTGCAGCTGTACAGGGCCCTGGTGAGACCACACCTGGAGTACTGTGTGCAGTTCTGGTCTCCAAATTTGAGGAGAGACATTCTGGCTATTGAGGGAATGCAGCGTAGGTTCACGAGGTCAATTCCTGGAATGGCGGGATTACCTTACACTGAAAGACTGGAGCGACTGGGCTTGTGTACCCTTGAGTTTAGAAGACTGAGAGGGGATCTGGTTGAGACATATAAGATGATCAAAGGATTGGACACTCTGGCGGCAGGCAACATGTTTCCGCTGCGGGGTGAGTGCCGAAACAGAGGACACAGCTTAAAAATACGGGGTAGACCATTTAGGACAGAGATGAGGAGAAACTTCTTCACCCAGAGAGTGGTGGCTGTGTGGAATGCTCTGCCCCAGAGGGCAGTGGAGGCCCAGTCTCTGGATTCATTTAAGAAAGAGTTGGATAGAGCTCTCAAGAATAGTGGAATCAAGGGTTATGGAGATAAGGCAGGAACAGGATACTGATTAAGGATGATCAGCCATGATCATATTGAATGGTGGTGCAGGCTGGAAGGGCAGAATGGCCAACTCCTGCACCTATTGTCTATTGTCTGCCTTTCCTGACTGCCACCCGCAGACAGCGTGCAGCCCCAATCCCTTTCTTTCCGCCTTTCTTGCTGATTTTGGCAGCGCTCCGCTCTCCTCCCTTCCGTGTCTCGTGCCTGCAGGAGACTGATGCCAGGCACAGCAGCAGCAGCAAAAATAACCTGCCGCTCCATTGCCTGGCACAAGACAAGTGCAGAGGGGTGACTTGAGCAGCCACTGCTGGCGGAAAAAGCCTACTGCACCTGGTATTCCCAGGCGGTCTCCCATCCAAGTACTAACCAGGCCTGAGTCGGCTTAGCTTCCGAGATCAGACGAGATCGGGCGTTTTCAGACTAGTATGGCCGTAGGCGCTGGCCCCTGCCTTTTCTCCCTACTTCAAGGCATGCTGGCCAGCCACATTTTCTTTCTTGCTCTTTCTCTTTATCCCCTTTGGCTTTTTTTTCTCTTTTCTCTTTGCTCTTCCTCCTCCGTGCGTGCTTCCCTCCCTCCGTCCCTCCAGCTGCCTTTCAGCCAGCCCTTGCCCACCAGGCTCCTGTAGTCTCCCACATCCCCACACAGGCCAACTGCAAGCCCTCCCCCTGCTTCATAGGGCCGCAGCCTGCATTCTCTCATCCTTCCACACTCCTCCACCCCTCCATTTCGGAATGCCAGGCACTGACCAGTGGGGTACCGCACGGATCAGTACTGGGACCGCAGCTTTTTACAATCTATCTTCAGGATATACAAGATGGTATTAGCAATAACATTCGCAAATTTCATCAGCTGGGTGGCAGGGTGAAATGTGATGAGGATGTTAGGAGATTACAGGGTGACCTGGACAAGTTAGGTGAGTGCTCAGATGCATGGCAGATGCACTTTCACGTGGATAAATGGATCCTTATCCACTTTGGTGGCAAGAACAGGAAGGCAGATTACCACCTAAGTGGAATCAATTTAGGTAAAGGGGCAGTACAGAGAGATCTGGGGGTTCTTGTACACCACTCAATGAAGGTAAGCATGCAGGTACAGCAGGTAGTGAAGAAGGCTAATAGCATGCTGGCCTTCATAACAAGAGGGATTGAGTATAGAAGCAAAGAGGTCCTTCTGCAGCTGTACAGGGCCCTGGTGAGACCACACCTGGAGTACTGTGTGCAGTTCTGGTCTCCAAATTTGAGGAGAGACATTCTGGCTATTGAGGGAATGCAGCGTAGGTTCACGAGGTCAATTCCTGGAATGGCGGGATTACCTTACACTGAAAGACTGGAGCGACTGGGCTTGTGTACCCTTGAGTTTAGAAGACTGAGAGGGGATCTGGTTGAGACATATAAGATGATCAAAGGATTGGACACTCTGGCGGCAGGCAACATGTTTCCGCTGCGGGGTGAGTGCCGAAACAGAGGACACAGCTTAAAAATACGGGGTAGACCATTTAGGACAGAGATGAGGAGAAACTTCTTCACCCAGAGAGTGGTGGCTGTGTGGAATGCTCTGCCCCAGAGGGCAGTGGAGGCCCAGTCTCTGGATTCATTTAAGAAAGAGTTGGATAGAGTTCTCAAGGATAGTGGAATCAAGGGTTATGGAGATAAGGCAGGAACAGGATACTGATTAAGGATGATCAGCCATGATCATATTGAATGGTGGTGCAGGCTGGAAGGGCAGAATGGCCAACTCCTGCACCTATTGTCTATTGTCCGCCTTTCCTGACTGCCACCCGCAGACAGCGTGCAGCCCCAATCCCTTTCTTTCCGCCTTTCTTGCTGATTTTGGCAGCGCTCCGCTCTCCTCCCCTCCGTGTCTCGTGCCTGCAGGAGACTGATGCCAGGCACAGCAGCAGCAGCAAAAATAACCTGCCGCTCCATTGCCTGGCACAAGACAAGTGCAGAGGGGTGACTTGAGCAGCCACTGCTGGCGGAAAAAGCCTACTGCACCTGGTATTCCCAGGCGGTCTCCCATCCAAGTACGAACCAGGCCTGAGTCTGCTTAGCTTCCGAGATCAGACGAGATCGGGCGTTTTCAGACTAGTATGGCCGTAGGCGCTGGCCCCTGCCTTTTCTCCCTACTTCAAGGCGTGCTGGCCAGCCACATTTTCTTTCTTGCTCTTTCTCTTTATCCCCTTTGGCTTTTTTTTCTCTTTTCTCTTTGCTCTTCCTCCTCCGTGCGTGCTTCCCTCCCTCCGTCCCTCCAGCTGCCTTTCAGCCAGCCCTTGCCCACCAGGCTCCTGTAGTCTCCCACATCCCCACACAGGCCAACTGCAAGCCCTCCCCCTGCTTCATAGGGCCGCAGCCTGCATTCTCTCATCCTTCCACACTCCTCCACCCCTCCATTTCGGAATGCCGGGCACTGACCAGTGGGGTACCGCACGGATCAGTACTGGGACCGCAGCTTTTTACAATCTATCTTCAGGATATACAAGATGGTATTAGCAATAACATTCGCAAATTTCATCAGCTGGGTGGCAGGGTGAAATGTGATGAGGATGTTAGGAGATTACAGGGTGACCTGGACAAGTTAGGTGAGTGCTCAGATGCATGGCAGATGCACTTTCACGTGGATAAATGGATCCTTATCCACTTTGGTGGCAAGAACAGGAAGGCAGATTACCACCTAAGTGGAATCAATTTAGGTAAAGGGGCAGTACAGAGAGATCTGGGGGTTCTTGTACACCACTCAATGAAGGTAAGCATGCAGGTACAGCAGGTAGTGAAGAAGGCTAATAGCATGCTGGCCTTCATAACAAGAGGGATTGAGTATAGAAGCAAAGAGGTCCTTCTGCAGCTGTACAGGGCCCTGGTGAGACCACACCTGGAGTACTGTGTGCAGTTCTGGTCTCCAAATTTGAGGAGAGACATTCTGGCTATTGAGGGAATGCAGCGTAGGTTCACGAGGTCAATTCCTGGAATGGCGGGATTACCTTACACTGAAAGACTGGAGCGACTGGGCTTGTGTACCCTTGAGTTTAGAAGACTGAGAGGGGATCTGGTTGAGACATATAAGATGATCAAAGGATTGGACACTCTGGCGGCAGGCAACATGTTTCCGCTGCGGGGTGAGTGCCGAAACAGAGGACACAGCTTAAAAATACGGGGTAGACCATTTAGGACAGAGATGAGGAGAAACTTCTTCACCCAGAGAGTGGTGGCTGTGTGGAATGCTCTGCCCCAGAGGGCAGTGGAGGCCCAGTCTCTGGATTCATTTAAGAAAGAGTTGGATAGAGCTCTCAAGGATAGTGGAATCAAGGGTTATGGAGATAAGGCAGGAACAGGATACTGATTAAGGATGATCAGCCATGATCATATTGAATGGTGGTGCAGGCTGGAAGGGCAGAATGGCCAACTCCTGCACCTATTGTCTATTGTCCGCCTTTCCTGACTGCCACCCGCAGACAGCGTGCAGCCCCAATCCCTTTCTTTCCGCCTTTCTTGCTGATTTTGGCAGCGCTCCGCTCTCCTCCCCTCCGTGTCTCGTGCCTGCAGGAGACTGATGCCAGGCACAGCAGCAGCAGCAAAAATAACCTGCCGCTCCATTGCCTGGCACAAGACAAGTGCAGAGGGGTGACTTGAGCAGCCACTGCTGGCGGAAAAAGCCTACTGCACCTGGTATTCCCAGGCGGTCTCCCATCCAAGTACTAACCAGGCCTGAGTCTGCTTAGCTTCCGAGATCAGACGAGATCGGGCGTTTTCAGACTAGCATGGCCGTAGGCGCTGGCCCCTGCCTTTTCTCCCTACTTCAAGGCGTGCTGGCCAGCCACATTTTCTTTCTTGCTCTTTCTCTTTATCCCCTTTGGCTTTTTTTTCTCTTTTCTCTTTGCTCTTCCTCCTCCGTGCGTGCTTCCCTCCCTCCGTCCCTCCAGCTGCCTTTCAGCCAGCCCTTGCCCACCAGGCTCCTGTAGTCTCCCACATCCCCACACAGGCCAACTGCAAGCCCTCCCCCTGCTTCATAGGGCCGCAGCCTGCATTCTCTCATCCTTCCACACTCCTCCACCCCTCCATTTCGGAATGCCGGGCACTGACCAGTGGGGTACCGCACCGATCAGTACTGGGACCGCAGCTTTTTACAATCTATCTTCAGGATATACAAGATGGTATTAGCAATAACATTCGCAAATTTCATCAGCTGGGTGGCAGGGTGAAATGTGATGAGGATGTTAGGAGATTACAGGGTGACCTGGACAAGTTAGGTGAGTGCTCAGATGCATGGCAGATGCACTTTCACGTGGATAAATGGATCCTTATCCACTTTGGTGGCAAGAACAGGAAGGCAGATTACCACCTAAGTGGAATCAATTTAGGTAAAGGGGCAGTACAGAGAGATCTGGGGGTTCTTGTACACCACTCAATGAAGGTAAGCATGCAGGTACAGCAGGTAGTGAAGAAGGCTAATAGCATGCTGGCCTTCATAACAAGAGGGATTGAGTATAGAAGCAAAGAGGTCCTTCTGCAGCTGTACAGGGCCCTGGTGAGACCACACCTGGAGTACTGTGTGCAGTTCTGGTCTCCAAATTTGAGGAGAGACATTCTGGCTATTGAGGGAATGCAGCGTAGGTTCACGAGGTCAATTCCTGGAATGGCGGGATTACCTTACACTGAAAGACTGGAGCGACTGGGCTTGTGTACCCTTGAGTTTAGAAGACTGAGAGGGGATCTGGTTGAGACATATAAGATGATCAAAGGATTGGACACTCTGGCGGCAGGCAACATGTTTCCGCTGCGGGGTGAGTGCCGAAACAGAGGACACAGCTTAAAAATACGGGGTAGACCATTTAGGACAGAGATGAGGAGAAACTTCTTCACCCAGAGAGTGGTGGCTGTGTGGAATGCTCTGCCCCAGAGGGCAGTGGAGGCCCAGTCTCTGGATTCATTTAAGAAAGAGTTGGATAGAGCTCTCAAGGATAGTGGAATCAAGGGTTATGGAGATAAGGCAGGAACAGGATACTGATTAAGGATGATCAGCCATGATCATATTGAATGGTGGTGCAGGCTGGAAGGGCAGAATGGCCAACTCCTGCACCTATTGTCTATTGTCCGCCTTTCCTGACTGCCACCCGCAGACAGCGTGCAGCCCCAATCCCTTTCTTTCCGCCTTTCTTGCTGATTTTGGCAGCGCTCCGCTCTCCTCCCCTCCGTGTCTCGTGCCTGCAGGAGACTGATGCCAGGCACAGCAGCAGCAGCAAAAATAACCTGCCGCTCCATTGCCTGGCACAAGACAAGTGCAGAGGGATGACTTGAGCAGCCACTGCTGGCGGAAAAAGCCTACTGCACCTGGTATTCCCAGGCGGTCTCCCATCCAAGTACTAACCAGGCCTGAGTCTACTTAGCTTCCGAGATCAGACGAGATCGGGCGTTTTCAGACTAGTATGGCCGTAGGCGCTGGCCCCTGCCTTTTCTCCCTACTTCAAGGCGTGCTGGCCAGCCACATTTTCTTTCTTGCTCTTTCTCTTTATCCCCTTTGGCTTTTTTTTCTCTTTTCTCTTTGCTCTTCCTCCTCCGTGCGTGCTTCCCTCCCTCCGTCCCTCCAGCTGCCTTTCAGCCAGCCCTTGCCCACCAGGCTCCTGTAGTCTCCCACATCCCCACACAGGCCAACTGCAAGCCCTCCCCCTGCTTCATAGGGCCGCAGCCTGCATTCTCTCATCCTTCCACACTCCTCCACCCCTCCATTTCGGAATGCCGGGCACTGACCAGTGGGGTACCGCACGGATCAGTACTGGGACCGCAGCTTTTTACAATCTATCTTCAGGATATACAAGATGGTATTAGCAATAACATTCGCAAATTTCATCAGCTGGGTGGCAGGGTGAAATGTGATGAGGATGTTAGGAGATTACAGGGTGACCTGGACAAGTTAGGTGAGTGCTCAGATGCATGGCAGATGCACTTTCACGTGGATAAATGGATCCTTATCCACTTTGGTGGCAAGAACAGGAAGGCAGATTACCACCTAAGTGGAATCAATTTAGGTAAAGGGGCAGTACAGAGAGATCTGGGGGTTCTTGTACACCACTCAATGAAGGTAAGCATGCAGGTACAGCAGGTAGTGAAGAAGGCTAATAGCATGCTGGCCTTCATAACAAGAGGGATTGAGTATAGAAGCAAAGAGGTCCTTCTGCAGCTGTACAGGGCCCTGGTGAGACCACACCTGGAGTACTGTGTGCAGTTCTGGTCTCCAAATTTGAGGAGAGACATTCTGGCTATTGAGGGAATGCAGCGTAGGTTCACGAGGTCAATTCCTGGAATGGCGGGATTACCTTACACTGAAAGACTGGAGCGACTGGGCTTGTGTACCCTTGAGTTTAGAAGACTGAGAGGGGATCTGGTTGAGACATATAAGATGATCAAAGGATTGGACACTCTGGCGGCAGGCAACATGTTTCCGCTGCGGGGTGAGTGCCGAAACAGAGGACACAGCTTAAAAATACGGGGTAGACCATTTAGGACAGAGATGAGGAGAAACTTCTTCACCCAGAGAGTGGTGGCTGTGTGGAATGCTCTGCCCCAGAGGGCAGTGGAGGCCCAGTCTCTGGATTCATTTAAGAAAGAGTTGGATAGAGCTCTCAAGGATAGTGGAATCAAGGGTTATGGAGATAAGGCAGGAACAGGATACTGATTAAGGATGATCAGCCATGATCATATTGAATGGTGGTGCAGGCTGGAAGGGCAGAATGGCCAACTCCTGCACCTATTGTCTATTGTCCGCCTTTCCTGACTGCCACCCGCAGACAGCGTGCAGCCCCAATCCCTTTCTTTCCGCCTTTCTTGCTGATTTTGGCAGCGCTCCGCTCTCCTCCCCTCCGTGTCTCGTGCCTGCAGGAGACTGATGCCAGGCACAGCAGCAGCAGCAGCAAAAATAACCTGCCGCTCCATTGCCTGGCACAAGACAAGTGCAGAGGGGTGACTTGAGCAGCCACTGCTGGCGGAAAAAGCCTACTGCACCTGGTATTCCCAGGCGGTCTCCCATCCAAGTACTAACCAGGCCTGAGTCTGCTTAGTTTCCGAGATCAGACGAGATTGGGCGTTTTCAGACTAGTATGGCCGTAGGCGCTGGCCCCTGCCTTTTCTCCCTACTTCAAGGCATGCTGGCCAGCCACATTTTCTTTCTTGCTCTTTCTCTTTATCCCCTTTGGCTTTTTTTTCTCTTTTCTCTTTGCTCTTCCTCCTCCGTGCGTGCTTCCCTCCCTCCGTCCCTCCAGCTGCCTTTCAGCCAGCCCTTGCCCACCAGGCTCCTGTAGTCTCCCACATCCCCACACAGGCCAACTGCAAGCCCTCCCCCTGCTTCATAGGGCCGCAGCCTGCATTCTCTCATCCTTCCACACTCCTCCACCCCTCCATTTCGGAATGCCAGGCACTGACCAGTGGGGTACCGCACGGATCAGTACTGGGACCGCAGCTTTTTACAATCTATCTTCAGGATATACAAGATGGTATTAGCAATAACATTCGCAAATTTCATCAGCTGGGTGGCAGGGTGAAATGTGATGAGGATGTTAGGAGATTACAGGGTGACCTGGACAAGTTAGGTGAGTGCTCAGATGCATGGCAGATGCACTTTCACGTGGATAAATGGATCCTTATCCACTTTGGTGGCAAGAACAGGAAGGCAGATTACCACCTAAGTGGAATCAATTTAGGTAAAGGGGCAGTACAGAGAGATCTGGGGGTTCTTGTACACCACTCAATGAAGGTAAGCATGCAGGTACAGCAGGTAGTGAAGAAGGCTAATAGCATGCTGGCCTTCATAACAAGAGGGATTGAGTATAGAAGCAAAGAGGTCCTTCTGCAGCTGTACAGGGCCCTGGTGAGACCACACCTGGAGTACTGTGTGCAGTTCTGGTCTCCAAATTTGAGGAGAGACATTCTGGCTATTGAGGGAATGCAGCGTAGGTTCACGAGGTCAATTCCTGGAATGGCGGGATTACCTTACACTGAAAGACTGGAGCGACTGGGCTTGTGTACCCTTGAGTTTAGAAGACTGAGAGGGGATCTGGTTGAGACATATAAGATGATCAAAGGATTGGACACTCTGGCGGCAGGCAACATGTTTCCGCTGCGGGGTGAGTGCCGAAACAGAGGACACAGCTTAAAAATACGGGGTAGACCATTTAGGACAGAGATGAGGAGAAACTTCTTCACCCAGAGAGTGGTGGCTGTGTGGAATGCTCTGCCCCAGAGGGCAGTGGAGGCCCAGTCTCTGGATTCATTTAAGAAAGAGTTGGATAGAGCTCTCAAGGATAGTGGAATCAAGGGTTATGGAGATAAGGCAGGAACAGGATACTGATTAAGGATGATCAGCCATGATCATATTGAATGGTGGTGCAGGCTGGAAGGGCAGAATGGCCAACTCCTGCACCTATTGTCTATTGTCCGCCTTTCCTGACTGCCACCCGCAGACAGCGTGCAGCCCCAATCCCTTTCTTTCCGCCTTTCTTGCTGATTTTGGCAGCGCTCCGCTCTCCTCCCCTCCGTGTCTCGTGCCTGCAGGAGACTGATGCCAGGCACAGCAGCAGCAGCAAAAATAACCTGCCGCTCCATTGCCTGGCACAAGACAAGTGCAGAGGGGTGACTTGAGCAGCCACTGCTGGCGGAAAAAGCCTACTGCACCTGGTATTCCCAGGCGGTCTCCCATCCAAGTACTAACCAGGCCTGAGTCTGCTTAGCTTCCGAGATCAGACGAGATCGGGCGTTTTCAGACTAGTATGGCCGTAGGCGCTGGCCCCTGCCTTTTCTCCCTACTTCAAGGCGTGCTGGCCAGCCACATTTTCTTTCTTGCTCTTTCTCTTTATCCCCTTTGGCTTTTTTTTCTCTTTTCTCTTTGCTCTTCCTCCTCCGTGCGTGCTTCCCTCCCTCCGTCCCTCCAGCTGCCTTTCAGCCAGCCCTTGCCCACCAGGCTCCTGTAGTCTCCCACATCCCCACACAGGCCAACTGCAAGCCCTCCCCCTGCTTCATAGGGCCGCAGCCTGCATTCTCTCATCCTTCCACACTCCTCCACCCCTCCATTTCGGAATGCCGGGCACTGACCAGTGGGGTACCGCACGGATCAGTACTGGGACCGCAGCTTTTTACAATCTATCTTCAGGATATACAAGATGGTATTAGCAATAACATTCGCAAATTTCATCAGCTGGGTGGCAGGGTGAAATGTGATGAGGATGTTAGGAGATTACAGGGTGACCTGGACAAGTTAGGTGAGTGCTCAGATGCATGGCAGATGCACTTTCACGTGGATAAATGGATCCTTATCCACTTTGGTGGCAAGAACAGGAAGGCAGATTACCACCTAAGTGGAATCAATTTAGGTAAAGGGGCAGTACAGAGAGATCTGGGGGTTCTTGTACACCACTCAATGAAGGTAAGCATGCAGGTACAGCAGGTAGTGAAGAAGGCTAATAGCATGCTGGCCTTCATAACAAGAGGGATTGAGTATAGAAGCAAAGAGGTCCTTCTGCAGCTGTACAGGGCCCTGGTGAGACCACACCTGGAGTACTGTGTGCAGTTCTGGTCTCCAAATTTGAGGAGAGACATTCTGGCTATTGAGGGAATGCAGCGTAGGTTCACGAGGTCAATTCCTGGAATGGCGGGATTACCTTACACTGAAAGACTGGAGCGACTGGGCTTGTGTACCCTTGAGTTTAGAAGACTGAGAGGGGATCTGGTTGAGACATATAAGATGATCAAAGGATTGGACACTCTGGCGGCAGGCAACATGTTTCCGCTGCGGGGTGAGTGCCGAAACAGAGGACACAGCTTAAAAATACGGGGTAGACCATTTAGGACAGAGATGAGGAGAAACTTCTTCACCCAGAGAGTGGTGGCTGTGTGGAATGCTCTGCCCCAGAGGGCAGTGGAGGCCCAGTCTCTGGATTCATTTAAGAAAGAGTTGGATAGAGCTCTCAAGGATAGTGGAATCAAGGGTTATGGAGATAAGGCAGGAACAGGATACTGATTAAGGATGATCAGCCATGATCATATTGAATGGTGGTGCAGGCTGGAAGGGCAGAATGGCCAACTCCTGCACCTATTGTCTATTGTCCGCCTTTCCTGACTGCCACCCGCAGACAGCGTGCAGCCCCAATCCCTTTCTTTCCGCCTTTCTTGCTGATTTTGGCAGCGCTCCGCTCTCCTCCCCTCCGTGTCTCGTGCCTGCAGGAGACTGATGCCAGGCACAGCAGCAGCAGCAAAAATAACCTGCCGCTCCATTGCCTGGCACAAGACAAGTGCAGAGGGGTGACTTGAGCAGCCACTGCTGGCGGAAAAAGCCTACTGCACCTGGTATTCCCAGGCGGTCTCCCATCCAAGTACTAACCAGGCCTGAGTCTGCTTAGCTTCCGAGATCAGACGAGATCGGGCGTTTTCAGACTAGCATGGCCGTAGGCGCTGGCCCCTGCCTTTTCTCCCTACTTCAAGGCGTGCTGGCCAGCCACATTTTCTTTCTTGCTCTTTCTCTTTATCCCCTTTGGCTTTTTTTTCTCTTTTCTCTTTGCTCTTCCTCCTCCGTGCGTGCTTCCCTCCCTCCGTCCCTCCAGCTGCCTTTCAGCCAGCCCTTGCCCACCAGGCTCCTGTAGTCTCCCACATCCCCACACAGGCCAACTGCAAGCCCTCCCCCTGCTTCATAGGGCCGCAGCCTGCATTCTCTCATCCTTCCACACTCCTCCACCCCTCCATTTCGGAATGCCGGGCACTGACCAGTGGGGTACCGCACCGATCAGTACTGGGACCGCAGCTTTTTACAATCTATCTTCAGGATATACAAGATGGTATTAGCAATAACATTCGCAAATTTCATCAGCTGGGTGGCAGGGTGAAATGTGATGAGGATGTTAGGAGATTACAGGGTGACCTGGACAAGTTAGGTGAGTGCTCAGATGCATGGCAGATGCACTTTCACGTGGATAAATGGATCCTTATCCACTTTGGTGGCAAGAACAGGAAGGCAGATTACCACCTAAGTGGAATCAATTTAGGTAAAGGGGCAGTACAGAGAGATCTGGGGGTTCTTGTACACCACTCAATGAAGGTAAGCATGCAGGTACAGCAGGTAGTGAAGAAGGCTAATAGCATGCTGGCCTTCATAACAAGAGGGATTGAGTATAGAAGCAAAGAGGTCCTTCTGCAGCTGTACAGGGCCCTGGTGAGACCACACCTGGAGTACTGTGTGCAGTTCTGGTCTCCAAATTTGAGGAGAGACATTCTGGCTATTGAGGGAATGCAGCGTAGGTTCACGAGGTCAATTCCTGGAATGGCGGGATTACCTTACACTGAAAGACTGGAGCGACTGGGCTTGTGTACCCTTGAGTTTAGAAGACTGAGAGGGGATCTGGTTGAGACATATAAGATGATCAAAGGATTGGACACTCTGGCGGCAGGC
>NW_028270141.1:123076622-123146622 GCF_037043375.1 Chiloscyllium plagiosum | reverse complement strand
CATGTTTCCGCTGCGGGGTGAGTGCCGAAACAGAGGACACAGCTTAAAAATACGGGGTAGACCATTTAGGACAGAGATGAGGAGAAACTTCTTCACCCAGAGAGTGGTGGCTGTGTGGAATGCTCTGCCCCAGAGGGCAGTGGAGGCCCAGTCTCTGGATTCATTTAAGAAAGAGTTGGATAGAGCTCTCAAGGATAGTGGAATCAAGGGTTATGGAGATAAGGCAGGAACAGGATACTGATTAAGGATGATCAGCCATGATCATATTGAATGGTGGTGCAGGCTGGAAGGGCAGAATGGCCAACTCCTGCACCTATTGTCTATTGTCCGCCTTTCCTGACTGCCACCCGCAGACAGCGTGCAGCCCCAATCCCTTTCTTTCCGCCTTTCTTGCTGATTTTGGCAGCGCTCCGCTCTCCTCCCCTCCGTGTCTCGTGCCTGCAGGAGACTGATGCCAGGCACAGCAGCAGCAGCAAAAATAACCTGCCGCTCCATTGCCTGGCACAAGACAAGTGCAGAGGGGTGACTTGAGCAGCCACTGCTGGCGGAAAAAGCCTACTGCACCTGGTATTCCCAGGCGGTCTCCCATCCAAGTACTAACCAGGCCTGAGTCTGCTTAGCTTCCGAGATCAGGCGTTTTCAGACTAGTATGGCCGTAGGCGCGGGCCCCTGCCTTTTCTCCCTACTTCAAAGCGTGCTGGCCAGCCACATTTTCTTTGTTGCTCTTTCTCTTTATCCCCTTTGGCTTTTTTTTCTCTTTTCTCTTTGCTCTTCCTCCTCCGTGCGTGCTTCCCTCCCTCCGTCCCTCCAGCTGCCTTTCAGCCAGCCCTTGCCCACCAGGCTCCTGTAGTCTCCCACATCCCCACACAGGCCAACTGCAAGCCCTCCCCCTGCTTCATAGGGCCGCAGCCTGCATTCTCTCATCCTTCCACACTCCTCCACCCCTCCATTTCGGAATGCCGGGCACTGACCAGTGGGGTACCGCACGGATCAGTACTGGGACCGCAGCTTTTTACAATCTATCTTCAGGATATACAAGATGGTATTAGCAATAACATTCGCAAATTTCATCAGCTGGGTGGCAGGGTGAAATGTGATGAGGATGTTAGGAGATTACAGGGTGACCTGGACAAGTTAGGTGAGTGCTCAGATGCATGGCAGATGCACTTTCACGTGGATAAATGGATCCTTATCCACTTTGGTGGCAAGAACAGGAAGGCAGATTACCACCTAAGTGGAATCAATTTAGGTAAAGGGGCAGTACAGAGAGATCTGGGGGTTCTTGTACACCACTCAATGAAGGTAAGCATGCAGGTACAGCAGGTAGTGAAGAAGGCTAATAGCATGCTGGCCTTCATAACAAGAGGGATTGAGTATAGAAGCAAAGAGGTCCTTCTGCAGCTGTACAGGGCCCTGGTGAGACCACACCTGGAGTACTGTGTGCAGTTCTGGTCTCCAAATTTGAGGAGAGACATTCTGGCTATTGAGGGAATGCAGCGTAGGTTCACGAGGTCAATTCCTGGAATGGCGGGATTACCTTACACTGAAAGACTGGAGCGACTGGGCTTGTGTACCCTTGAGTTTAGAAGACTGAGAGGGGATCTGGTTGAGACATATAAGATGATCAAAGGATTGGACACTCTGGCGGCAGGCAACATGTTTCCGCTGCGGGGTGAGTGCCGAAACAGAGGACACAGCTTAAAAATACGGGGTAGACCATTTAGGACAGAGATGAGGAGAAACTTCTTCACCCAGAGAGTGGTGGCTGTGTGGAATGCTCTGCCCCAGAGGGCAGTGGAGGCCCAGTCTCTGGATTCATTTAAGAAAGAGTTGGATAGAGCTCTCAAGGATAGTGGAATCAAGGGTTATGGAGATAAGGCAGGAACAGGATACTGATTAAGGATGATCAGCCATGATCATATTGAATGGTGGTGCAGGCTGGAAGGGCAGAATGGCCAACTCCTGCACCTATTGTCTATTGTCCGCCTTTCCTGACTGCCACCCGCAGACAGCGTGCAGCCCCAATCCCTTTCTTTCCGCCTTTCTTGCTGATTTTGGCAGCGCTCCGCTCTCCTCCCCTCCGTGTCTCGTGCCTGCAGGAGACTGATGCCAGGCACAGCAGCAGCAGCAAAAATAACCTGCCGCTCCATTGCCTGGCACAAGACAAGTGCAGAGGGGTGACTTGAGCAGCCACTGCTGGCGGAAAAAGCCTACTGCACCTGGTATTCCCTGGCGGTCTCCGATCCAAGTACTAACCAGGCCTGAGTCTGCTTTGCTTCCGAGATCAGACGAGATCGGGCGTTTTCAGACTAGTATGGCCGTAGGCGCTGGCCCCTGCCTTTTCTCCCTACTTCAAGGCGTGCTGGCCAGCCACATTTTCTTTGTTGCTCTTTCTCTTTATCCCCTTTGGCTTTTTTTTCTCTTTTCTCTTTGCTCTTCCTCCTCCGTGCGTGCTTCCCTCCCTCCGTCCCTCCAGCTGCCTTTCAGCCAGCCCTTGCCCACCAGGCTCCTGTAGTCTCCCACATCCCCACACAGGCCAACTGCAAGCCCTCCCCCTGCTTCATAGGGCCGCAGCCTGCATTCTCTCATCCTTCCACACTCCTCCACCCCTCCATTTCGGAATGCCGGGCACTGACCAGTGGGGTACCGCACGGATCAGTACTGGGACCGCAGCTTTTTACAATCTATCTTCAGGATATACAAGATGGTATTAGCAATAACATTCGCAAATTTCATCAGCTGGGTGGCAGGGTGAAATGTGATGAGGATGTTAGGAGATTACAGGGTGACCTGGACAAGTTAGGTGAGTGCTCAGATGCATGGCAGATGCACTTTCACGTGGATAAATGGATCCTTATCCACTTTGGTGGCAAGAACAGGAAGGCAGATTACCACCTAAGTGGAATCAATTTAGGTAAAGGGGCAGTACAGAGAGATCTGGGGGTTCTTGTTGTGGCATATAAATGAATTAATGTTATTTCTGCAAGTATAAATTCTGATACAGAATAGGAATGAGAAAATACATATTCAGCAAAAAGAAAGCATGAGACATGAATACTGAACAATGGTGGATATATGGGCAAACAGGAAAGCATCTGTTTCCCCTCCTCAAGACACAGGAACTAACCCTAATCAAAGAGGTCAAAGTGGCCTCTGGATGGAAATAGATGCTGATAGAAGAAAAGATATGCCTAATCAATAATCTATAATAGACTGACGTTAAACACCCTTATGGGAGTCAGAGATAAGAGTTTGTCACGGACAAAACAGGATAAACAGAAGTTGTGGGATAAGTCTTAAGGAAATGAGTGACGTAAGCGAAGCAGGGAACAGACAATGGAATGAGGAAAACATATGGTATAAATTGCGAGGGTTTTTTGGATATAGTGTGCATTTTGTCATTACCTTACCAGGTAGTTAGACAAAGCACCCATCTATAGGTGTACAAATAAATGGCTGATGAGAAATTAGTCTCGGACTGAAATTATTAAAGTGAGTGAGCTTTTGTTTCTCACAATTGGGGGCTCGTCCGGGATTTTCTTCCATCCCCGGGGGGAGTGGCTGGCCTTGGACACTGGGAAGACGCGTCCCGTTCCCCATTGAGGAGCGGTCTCGTGTCCCGGTTTGGTCTGCTCCCTTGGGTGACTGATGTGAATCCTATAAGAGAGACATCTGAATCAGACAGTGATAGGAGCTCGATAGAAAATACGGTGACAAAAGGGGCCAGGCAACTCTGTGCACAGACCAAGGTAAGAAAATTGACTTTTAAGTATTGCCTTGGTGGCCGGGATTGAGTTTTAGTAGTTAATAAGGGACTAACGAAGGAACTCAATATGGCTTGTGCTTTGGGTAAGGAAAAAGCCTCCGGGGAAACAAAGTAAGGACACGGCAATGGAAATGGAGGAGGGGTCCCTTACAACATTCCTCCGGAAAGTCCTTTGGGCAGGATGTTGTGGAAATTGGCAAAATAATACTTGTACAAGGGAGAAAGATGATTAAATATTGTTGCTTTGTATGGACTAAAGACTCCATTCTTCGTCCCGCTGTCTTCTGGCCAAAGTACAGATCGGACGAAGACTGGGTTTGTGAATATCTGAATTTATATGTCAATGTGCGAGAGACAGAGAGAGAGAGAGAGAGAGAGAGAGAATGTAAAGAGCTGTACAGCTGGTAGGAAGTTTAACCCTTTGTGATTTGGTTTGAGTGAACATTTGTTTGTTGGTGATTGAATGTTTGTGTTTTATTCCCTGGAGCTTGTGTTCCAGGACTGTTTTGAATCTGATTTTGTTATGGAAACTTAACATGATATCTTTTAAGGTTAAGGATTCTATTGTGATTATGAAGAAAAAAAAAAGGAATGATAACTCCTGTTCTTTTTACAAATCATGACTGCCTTACTATCAGTTTCTAACTAATCTCTTTTATCTTTACATAACAGCGATTTATGGAGGACAGTTGAAGTTTCAGTTCAACATTAGATTGTGGTAAAAGCAAAATTCTATGGTTAATATCTGTGACCTTGGATTCAGCCATTGTTCATGCATTAGAAGTTTTTTTTAAAAAAACTTGAGTTGACGAGTTCTTTTAAGGCAAGCTCTGATTATTTTACGACCTATAGTATTGTAATTGAGCAATGATTGGTCAGGACTATTTAAGAAAACTAATTTTGGATCTAAATTAAAGGACTAAAACTGGGTAATTACAGTGAATTGCAAAATTGGGAACTGTATGCATTTTGACTATTAAATACTGAAGAAATGAACGTAAATATATATAAATATATTTATAAGTTAGGAACAGGCTTTGAAGGTTAGTCAAGCATGAATTGATGAATTGGTGTTTGAAGTTATGGGGAGCTAGAAATATTGCAATATTTCTTTAAAAAAAAGATAAAGGGGAAAAAAACGTAACAACTTATCCCCTTTGGGAGGTACCCATAGGGGACAAAGAGATTGGGTTTGTAAGTGCCCCCCTCACCAGTGGGGAGGTCAGAACATTTAAAAAGGAAATGAAGGTCCTGGTTGAGGATCCGGTGGGGTTGTCTGAACAAATTGATCAATTTTTGGGGCCCAGTCTCTATGCCTGGGCTGAATTAATGTCTATTTTGAATATATTATTTACTGGGGAGGAAAGGGGACTTGTACGAGGAACTGCCATTAAAATATGGGACAGGGAACACCCGATTGGAGATGGGGATGCTGGACAGGGAGAGGTGAAGTTTCCCCCCAGAGACCCCCAGTGGGAAAACCAAAACCCGGAGCATAGAGAAGAAATGAGGGAATTGAAAGACCTGATTCTAAAAGGAATAAGGGAGGCAGTTCCGAAGTCATAGAATTTGATTAAAGCCTTTGAAATTAGACAGGAGAAAGATGAGACTCCCTCAGCTTTCTTGCAAAGATTAAGGGACTCAATGCGGAAATACTCTGGAATGAACCCTGAGGACCCAGTGGCACAGGGTCTTTTGAAAGTACATTTTGTGACAAGAGCATGGCCAGACATACAGAGAAAGATACAGAAGATAGAAGGATGGAGTGAAAAACCATCAGATGAATTGTCGAGAGAGGCACAGAAAGTGTTTGTAAAGAGGGAGAGGACAAGGGGGAACATTTGATAGAGGGTTTGAGCGACAGGGGCAGAGATGGAAGTCGCTACAGGCAGGATGCTATTATTGTGGAAAGATAGGGCATTTTAAGCGGGAGTGTCCTGATCTACAAAGGGAAGAAAAGGCAATTCCGCTTATGAATTATGATGAAGAATAGGGGTGTCAGGGGTTCCTGCCCTCAGGGGCCCACCAGGAACCCTTGATAAACTTGAAGGTGGGACCGTGTAGGGAGGAGGTAATCTCCCTAGTAGATACGGGGGCAGCACGGTCATCGCTGAATTTTAAACCAAAGAAAGTAGAAATGTTAACACGGTCAATTACTGTTTCGGGGGTGAAAGGGGAAGGATTTACTGTTCCAGTATTTGAACCTATGATGATAGAAGGTCCTAAAGGTAGGGTTACAGGGGAACTGCTGTATATCCCTGATATAGGAAGTAACTTACTGGGGAGAGACCTAATTATCCTTTTAGGACTGGAGATTGGAATTCAGGAAAAAGAATTAGTTGTACAACTGGCGATGTTGACAGAGGATGCTGAGAGAAAGATAGACCCTATTGTATGGGCTAGAGAAGGGAATCGTGGAAAACTACAGATCCCTCCCCTTTTAATAAATTTAAAACGGAAAGGGGACGTTGTCTGTGAACGACAATATCCTATTTCCATAGAAGGTAAACGGGGACTGCAGCCAGTAATTGAGGGACTGATTAGAGATGGTTTGTTGGAGCCATGTATGTCTCCTTATAATACCCCAATTCTACCAGTGCGGAAATCTGATGGAACTTATCGATTGGTGCAGGATTTGAGAACATTAAATCGGATGGTACAGGTCAGGCACCCAGTGGTGCCAAACCCCTACACGTTATTAAGTAAGATCCCTCATGATCACAAATGGTTTAGTGTGATAGATTTAAAGGATGCCTTTTGGGCTTGTCCCTTGGCGGAGGAAAGATTTGGGACTATCCCCCTATGAAATCTTATTTGAATTACCTTATCTGGGAACGCAGGGAGAATTGCCAATTCCCGAAACTAAAGATTTGTTTTTAAAGAAGTATATACTGGGCTTGTCCTCCTCTTTATCTTTCCTCAGAAAACAGGGTCTATTGGCACAGACCCCGCCCCTTGAATTTGCTGTTCATCCCATCCGGCCAGGAGATTGAGTCTTAAAATCATGGACAGAGACTAAGCTGCAGCCAGACTGGGAAGGGCCGTATCAGGCTCTTTTGACTACCGAAACGGCAATAAGGACGGCGGAGAAAGGCTGGACTCATTACACTCGGATCAAAGGGCCAGTGGACCCTCCAGTTGAGGAAGAAGTCTGGACGCAATCAACGCAAGACCCGCTGAAACTCAGACTAAAGAGACTTTGAGTAATTGACTATACAGTGGCGACGCGAGCGCGGGATTATTTCTGTAAGATTGTATATTAAGCCTTTTTGTGTTTTAGCATAATGATCAGAATACTGGGAATGCTTAGAGTTATGATGCTAGCCCTCTTCGTATTGGGATTTTGTTACATATCATTTTCATATGTATTATTAATGGTTCCTGAGTCTGATAATCCACAAGTAATAGTCACTGATATATGTAGCTTAGTAAATTGTGGGAATGTAGCTAATCAGAGACAATACCGCAACTCAGAGATACATCTTAAGTCCTATGGGGATGGCCTCGGGGGTGGTACCTGGTATAATGGTCTTGTCACAATACACCGGACCCCCTTCCGACCAGCACGCGATTGTCCCAATAAAAAGTGTAACCCCATATATTTAACGATAAGAAAAACCACATGGCACGAAGCAGTTTTGGGAGGTGGCACTTATGAGGTACAATTAAATGAAACATTTGGGATTGAAATGAAAGCAAATGGGAAGGAGTTTGTGGGCTGTTGTTTTCGAATTAGCATAGGACAGGGAAAAATGGGTAGAATTACTGGGTAATGAGATACAACCTTTCACCACTCCCAATGATCCTAAAGTAGTAAAAATTATAGAGGTAAACGATTTGAAACAGACCATCGAGATAGAGACTGGGTACAGGGATGCAAATGCCTGGGTTGAATGGGTAAAGTATCCTGTAAAAAGTCTGAACAAAAGCAATTGCTATGCATGTGCCTCCGGTAGGCCAGTGGCCCAGGTGGTTCCCTTTCCGCTCGGGTGGAAGCGAGACAGGAAGGGCATGAAATGTATGATAGCCCTGTACCAGGATGAGACTGCATGGAATGATAGGAATTGTACCTCCCTATCTCTGATGTTCCCTCCCTTGGAGGAGAAAGATGCAAAAGTTCCCCCTACATTTTCCGCCGCAGTTGGAAATCACACGCACAGGCGAGGTACGAGTCGTTCGATATATTTGGGGGAGCTGAAATTATGTACAGAGATTAAGAATGTTACCGAAACGGAGAAGGGAGGGAACTACTCAGCAATAAAGGTTCCCCGAGCGGATCTGTGGTGGTACTGTGGAGGAAAAATATTGAGACCCACCCTACCTCCGGATTGGAGAGGGATATGTGCAATTGTACAATTGGCAATTCCATTTACCCTGGCATTTGAGAAGGAAAAGATAGTAGGGAAAAAGGGAAGGGGTAAGAGATTACTGTTAGATACTTCTTTTGATGACAGGATTTATCTCGATTCGGTAGGAGTCCCTAGGGGAGTACCTGAATTCAAAGCTCGTAACCAGATTGCAGCAGGCTTTGAGTCAGCTCTCTTTTGGTGGGTAACAATTAATAAAAATGTAGACTGGATAAATTACATTTTTTATAATCAACAGCGATTTATGAATTATACAAGAGATGCGGTTAAAGGAATATCAGAACAGCTTGATGCGACGAGTAGGATGGCATTGGAAAATAGAATAGCCCTTGATATGATTTTAGCAGAGAAAGGGGGTGTATGTGTGATGTTAGGAGGAAGCTGTTGTACCTTTATTCCTAATAACACTGCGCCTGATGGTTCGATTACTCGGGCCTTACGGGGATTGACTACCTTAGCAGAGGAACTGGCTGAGAATTCAGGAGTAGACACATCTCTCACAGGGTGGCTTGAATCCTGGTTTGGAAAATGGAAGGGGGTGGTGGTTTCTATCCGAACTTCCCTGATAGTAGTAGTCGGGGTATTGGTGGCCAGTGGCTGTTGTATCATACCCTGTATACGAGGGCTCACCCAGAGGCTGAGTGAAACAGCCTTGATGAAACGAATGACCCTGAGGGGAATCAGACAGAGGAACTTTATCAACTAAATAATAAGGAGATGAGTGAGACTAAGATGGATGAAATCTCTGAAATGATGCTTGCGAATTTTGTAAACAATGTTAAGAAAAAAAAGGAGACAAAAATGCAGAAGTTAACAGATAGTAATGAAAAGAAAAAGGGGAAATTGTGGGATATAAATGAATTAATGTTATTTCTGCAAGTATAAATTCTGATACAGAATAGGAATGAGAAAATACATATTCAGCAAAAAGAAAGCATGAGACATGAATACAGAACAATGGTGGATATATGGGCAAACAGGAAAGCATCTGTTTCCCCTCCTCAAGACACAGGAACTAACCCTAATCAAAGAGGTCAAAGTGGCCTCTGGATGGAAATAGATGCTGATAGAAGAAAAGATATGCCTAATCAATAATCTATAATAGACTGACGTCAAACACCCTTATGGGAGTCAGAGATAAGAGTTTGTCACGGACAAAACAGGATAAACAGAAGTTGTGGGATACGTCTTAAGAAAATGAGTGACGTAAGCGAAGCAGGGAACAGACAATGGAATAAGGAAAACATATGGGATAAATTGCGAGGGTTTTTCGGATATAGTGTGCATTTTGTCATTACCTTACCAGGTAGTTAGACAAAGCACCCATCTATAGGTGTACAAATAAATGGCTGATGAGAAATTAGTCTCGGACTGAAATTATTAAAGTGAGTGAGCTTTTGTTTCTCACATTGTACACCACTCAATGAAGGTAAGCATGCAGGTACAGCAGGTAGTGAAGAAGGCTAATAGCATGCTGGCCTTCATAACAAGAGGGATTGAGTATAGAAGCAAAGAGGTTCTTCTGCAGCTGTACAGGGCCCTGGTGAGACCACACCTGGAGTACTGTGTGCAGTTCTGGTCTCCAAATTTGAGGAGAGACATTCTGGCTATTGAGGGAATGCAGCGTCGGTTCACGAGGTCAATTCCTGGAATGGCGGGATTACCTTACACTGAAAGACTGGAGCGACTGGGCTTGTGTACCCTTGAGTTTAGAAGACTGAGAGGGGATCTGGTTGAGACATATAAGATGATCAAAGGATTGGACACTCTGGCGGCAGGCAACATGTTTCCGCTGATGGGTGAGTGCCGAAACAGAGGACACAGCTTAAAAATACGGGGTAGACCATTTAGGACAGAGATGAGGAGAAACTTCTTCACCCAGAGAGTGGTGGCTGTGTGGAATGCTCTGCCCCAGAGGGCAGTGGAGGCCCAGTCTCTGGATTCATTTAAGAAAGAGTTGGATAGAGCTCTCAAGGATAGTGGAATCAAGGGTTATGGAGATAAGGCAGGAACAGGATACTGATTAAGGATGATCAGCCATGATCATATTGAATGGTGGTGCAGGCTCGAAGGGCAGAATGGCCAACTCCTGCACCTATTGTCTATTGTCCGCCTTTCCTGACTGCCACCCGCAGACAGCGTGCAGCCCCAACCCCTTTCTTTCCGCCTTTCTTGCTGATTTTGGCAGCGCTCTGCTCTCCTCCACTCCGTGTCTCGTGCCTGCAGGAGACTGATGCCAGGCACAGCAGCAGCAGCAAAAATAACCTGCCGCTCCATTGCCTGGCACAAGACAAGTGCAGAGGGGTGACTTGAGCAGCCACTGCTGGCGGAAAAAGCCTACAGCACCTGGTATTCCCAGGCGGTCTCCCATCCAAGTACTAACCAGGCCTGAGTCTGCTTAGCTTCCGAGATCAGACGAGATCGGGCGTTTTCAGACAAGTATGGCCGTAGGCGCTGGCCCCTGCCTTTGTCTCCCTACTTCAAGGCGTGCTGGCCAGCCACATTTTCTTTGTTGCTCTTTCTCTTTATCCCCTTTGGCTTTTTTTTCTCTTTGCTCTTCCTCCTCCGTGCGTGCTTCCCTCCCTCCGTCCCTCCAGCTGCCTTTCAGCCAGCCTTGCCCACCAGGCTCCTGTAGTCTCCCACATCCCCACACAGGCCAACTGTAAGCCCTCCCCCTGCTTCTTAGGGCTGCAGCCTGCATTCTCTCATCCTTCCACACTCCTCCACCCCTCCATTTCGGAATGCCAGGCACTGACCAGTGGGGTACCGCAGGGATCAGTACTGGGACCGCAGCTTTTTACAATCTATCTTCAGGATATACAAGATGGTATTAGCAATAACATTCGCAAATTTCATCAGCTGGGTGGCAGGGTGAAATGTGATGAGGATGTTAGGAGATTACAGGGTGGCCTGGACAAGTTAGGTGAGTGCTCAGATGCATGGCAGATGCACTTTCATGTGGATAAATGGATCCTTATCCACTTTGGTGGCGAGAACAGGAAAGCAGATTACCACCTAAGTGGAATCAATTTAGGTAAAGGGGCAGTACAGAGAGATCTGGGGGTTCTTGTACACCACTCAATGAAGGTAAGCATGCAGGTCCAGCAGTAGTGAAGAAGGCTAATAGCATGCTGGCCTTCATAACAAGAGGGATTGAGTATAGAAGCAAAGAGGTTCTTCTGCAGCTGTACAGGGCCCTGGTGAGACCACACCTGGAGTACTGTGTGCAGTTCTGGTCTCCAAATTTGAGGAGAGACATTCTGGCTATTGAGGGAATGCAGCGTCGGTTCACGAGGTCAATTCCTGGAATAGCGGGATTACCTTACACTGAAAGACTGGAGCGACTGGGCTTGTGTACCCTTGAGTTTTGAAGACTGAGAGGGGATCTGGTTGAGACATATAAGATGATCAAAGGATTGGACACTCTGGCGGCAGGCAACATGTTTCCGCTGATGGGTGAGTGCCGAAACAGAGGACACAGCTTAAAAATACGGGGTAGACCATTTAGGACAGAGATGAGGAGAAACCTCTTCACCCAGAGAGTGGTGGTTGTGTGGAATGCTCTGCCCCAGAGGGCAGTGGAGGCCCAGTCTCTGGATTCATTTAAGAAAGAGTTGGATAGAGCTCTCAAGGATAGTGGAATCAAGGGTTATGGAGATAAGGCAGGAACAGGATACTGATTAAGGATGATCAGCCATGATCATATTGAATGGTGGTGCAGGCTCGAAGGGCAGAATGGCCAACTCCTGCACCTATTGTCTATTGTCCGCCTTTCCTGACTGCCACCCGCAGACAGCGTGCAGCCCCAATCCCTTTCTTTGCGCCTTTCTTGCTGATTTTGGCAGCGCTCCGCTCTCCTCCCCTCCGTGTCTCGTGCCTGCAGGAGACTGATGCCAGGCACAGCAGCAGCAAAAATAACCTGCCACTCCATTGCCTGGCACAACACAAGTGCAGAGGGGTGACTTGAGCAGCCACTGCTGGCGGAAAAAGCCTACAGCACCTGGTATTCCCAGGCGGTCTCCCATCCAAGTCCTAACCCGGCCTGAGTCTGCTTAGTTTCCGAGATCAGACGAGATCGGGCATTTTCAGACTAGTATGGCCGTAGGCGCTAGCCCCTGCCTTTTCTCCCTACTTCAAGGCGTGCTGGCCAGCCACATTTTCTTTGTTGCTCTTTCTCTTTATCCCCTTTGGCTTTTTTTTCTCTTTTCTCTTTGCTCTTCCTCCTCCGTGCGTGCTTCCCTCCCTCCGTCCCTCCAGCTGCCTTTCACCCAGCCCTTGCCCCTGCTTCCCGAGTGCATTTAGTGTCAGAGCTCAGACATGCTGAAATCATGTCGAAGATATCTTACGTTTTTGTTCGATCTTCACTGTGGTTCCATGTTGCTCAACGCCTTGAGTGTATGAATCCAAAAACAGGAAGATGACACTATAGCGTTTGAATGCTTCCTTAGGAGTAATCTGTAGATGATTTGTTCCAGTATTTCACGACATACATAAACGGTTCGGAACCGATTCAGCGCAATTTTCCACCCATATTTCTTTTGCATTTCTGCTTAATTGCTGAATTAACATTTGCCAGCCTCAGTGTGAATCCATGAGAGTTTCCTGGAGTCAAAGGTGACTAGCTTTAAATGCAAAAGACTACTCAGTGTTCTGACATGTTACAAGTCAGTTCTGGGTTGTGGGGGACTGACAGCAGATTGTGGACTGTTGGACGTGACCCAGCGATGTGGTCTGCTCCTGAACCACACCAGGCCTGGTGTTTCTTCTGTTTCATTCCTGGAGAGGGACAGAGGATTTACATTTCAAGCATAGTGACAAGGCATCAAAGTTGGGAGAGGCAGTACATCAGAGAACAGTCAAAGCCATAAAGAAGCATGAATCTGAGAATTGATCAACGAGAGGAAGGCGTGCAGACCACAAATCTAAGAATTAAGCATTTGCCAGTCTGGAATCTATGAAAAAAGAACAAAGTCTAAAGCTGAAGGCTGCGTTTATGTATACTTGCACCATTTGAAACTAAACAGATCAACTGATGTACTCCAAAATGAATAAATATAATCTGATCGCTGTTCCAGAGATATCAGTGCAAAGTGACAGATTGAAACTTCAAAGGTTGCAGGCTCATTCTGTTGGTTCATGAGGCAATGATCACAATTGTGGCTGATAATTTATATTTCGGAAACCAAGACATGAAAAGCTTGGGTAAAAACAAGAAATGACAAAGGCCAGAAACCACTGTGAATGGCTATTGTCCCTTAATTAACTAGAGTTGTGGAACATTAAGAGAAGTTATGATGGCTCCTCAGAAAGGCACAACAATCACAGGAGATTTTAATGTCCATGCTGACCGACAAAGGGCAGATTGATGAAGGTCACCTCAATGTTTTAGTGAGTTTTTTTTTAGAAGGGCATGTTTAAAGCCAGACAGACAGCAGGCTGCCCTGCATGGAGATAGGATTAAGTAACAACCTCCTTGACAAGGTACTGGGTGAGCTGCTCCCTTCTCATCCATTTGGTGTCACTGACCATTGTGGAGTGTTATGAACAATGTTGTAGGACTTTTACAAGACAGTTTGTTTGTTCTAACCTCTGTCCTGGTTTGAAGTAGTTCTGCACAGGTTAGAACGAACAGCCCTTCCCATGATCTTTGGGTCCGCTATGTGGCTGTCACGTTTATCATCATGAAACGCGAAAAACTAGAAGAAACCCACAAACAACAACCTAACTTGTGTAAAATTCACCAAAGGGGAAGAGAACAATTACTGACTCCCCTTCTTGGATGCCACAGTAGAACAAAAGCCAATGGAGAGCCGCAGATCAGTGTCTACAGAAAAGCCACACAGTTTGACCAAATACTCAGCTACCGGAACAACCAGCCCAAGACCCACAAACAGAGCTGCATCAGGGCACTATTTAAACAAGTCACAACACATTGCAGCACCAGGGAACCAGGAGAACCTGAAAAGAAACGCTGAAAACGTATTCAGGAACAACAGGTACCTGCTCAGTGCTGTCTCCAGATTCCTGCACCACAAATCTGAACAGGAAGACAACAGCCCATAGATTCGAGCCACCCTACCATACAATGACATTTAAGATGACCACCAGACTACTCCAGTCCCTTGGCATCATGGGAGCCCAGAAACATACGACAATATTAGAATAACTCCTGATGATTTTAAAGGATCCTGTACCCACGGCCAGCAGAACCAATGTAATATACAAACTACCCTGCAAGGACTGCAACAATCACATTGGACAGATGGGCAGGAATCTCATCACCAGGGTACACAAGCACCAACTAGCCACCAAAAGACATGACCAACTATCACTGGTGTCCAATACACAGACAAAGAGGAACACCAGTTCGACTGGGGCAGTATATCCATCCTGGGACAGGCTAAACAAAGACATGCACAGGAATTCCTACAGGCCTAACATTCAGATACCCCTAACATACATAAAGATTGGGACCCCATTTACGAACTTCACAGAAACAGTATTGATATCGCCCACCACAACAAACCAAGGCAGATAAATAGCAAGCAGACAGAACAGTCACACTTCTTCAGAAGCTCACTGATCTTATCTAGAATGGTGACGAAACGTCTGAAAACAAACTCACCAGCTCAGCGACCAAACAGATAACCTGAGCTACAAATCTTCTCCAAAATCTCTGGCCATTTTGGCAATAAGTAAAAAGTATATTATCTAAATGCTGAGAGATTGTAGAGCTTAACTGTAATGGGACCCGAGTCCTTGTGCATGAATCACAAAAGGTTTCTGTACAGGTATAGCAATTAGGAAAGCTATTTGAACCATTACCACAAAGGGAAACGAAGGTTTCTCAGTTGACCAGGAGTGATGAGACTGCCTGAGTACTGTCCATACTGATCCCCTTACAGAAAGATGTAAATGCATTGGGAGGCAGTGTACCTCCAAGGAAACACTTTAACCAGACTAATTAGGGGGTTATTTTATGAGGAAATGTTGGACAGGCTAGGTTTGTATCTGGAGTTTAGAAGCATAAGGCGACTTAATTGAAACATAGAAGATCCGGAGGGATCTTAAAATAATAAATGTGGAGATGATGTTTTCCCTTATGGGTGAATACGGATCAAGGGCTCATCGCTTATCAAGGGTCACCCATTCATAACAGACTCGTCACAATTTGTTAATGAGGACTATCTCTTTGGAACTCATTCTCAAAAAGGTAGCAAGAGTTATAGTCATACAGCACGGAAAAAGACCCTTCAGTCTAACCAGTCCATGTCAAACATAATCCCAAACTAAACTAGCCCCACCTACCTCCCCCAACATTTTTAAGGCAGGGGGTGACAGATTCTTGTTAAGCAACTAAAAGGTTATCTGGGGTAGATAGGATTGCAGATCTGAGGTTACAATCAGATAGAACATAGAACAGGCCCTTCGGCCCACGATGTTGTGCCGAACATTTGTCCTAGCTTAAGCACCCATCCATGTACCTATCCAATTGCCGCTTAAAGGTCACCAAAGATTCTGACTCTACCACTCCCACAGGCAGCGCATTCCATACCCCCACCACTCTCTGGGTAAAGAACCCACCCCTGACATCTCCCCTTTACCTTCCACCCTTCACCTTAAATTTATGTCCCCTTGTAACACTCTGTTGCACCCAGGGAAAAAGTTTCTGACTGTCTACACTATCTATTCCTCTGATCATCTTATAAACCTCTATCAAGTCACCCCTTATCCTTCGCCGTTCCAACGAGAAAAGGCCTAGCACTCTCAACCTATCCTCGTACAACCTATTCTCCATTCCAGGCAACATCCTGGTAAATCTTCTCTGCACCCTCTCCAAAGCTTCCACATCTTTCCTAAAGTGAGGCGACCAGAACTGCACACAGTACTCCAAATGTGGCCTAACCAAAGTCCTGTACAGTTGCAACATCACTTCACGACTCTTGAATTCAATCCCTCTGCTAATGAACGCTAATACACCATTGGCCTTCTTACAAGCTCTATCCACCTGAGTGGCAACTTTCAAAGATCTATGAACATAGACCCCAAGATCCCTCTGTTCCTCCACCTCACTAAGAACCCTACTGTATTCCGCATTCTTATTTGTCTTTCCAAAATGGACAACCTCACACTTGGCAGGGTTGAACTCCATCTGCCACTCCTCAGCCCAGCTCTGCATCATATCTAAGTCTCTTTGCAGCCGACAACAGCCCTCCTCACTATGCACAACTCTACCAATCTTCGTATCATCTGCAAATTTACTGACTCACCCTTCGACTCCCTCATCCAAGTCATTAATAAAAATTACAAACAGCAGAGGACCCAGAACTGATCCCTGCGGAACTCCACTTGTAACTGGGCTCCAGGCTGCATATTTGCCATCTACCACCACTCTCTGACTTCGACCGGTTAGCCAGTTTTCTATCCAATTGGCCAAATTTCCCTCTATCCCATGCCTCCGCATAAGCCTACCATGGGGAACCTTATCAAATGCCTTACTAAAATCCATGTATACTACATCCACTGCTCTACCCTCATCCACATGCTTGGTCACCTCCTCAAAGAATTCAATCAGACTTGTAAGGCAAGACCTACCCTTCACAAATCCGTGCTGGCTGTCCCTAATCAAGCAGTATCTTTCCAGATACTCATAAATCCTATCCCTCAGTACCCTTTCCATTACTTTGCCTACCACCGAAGTAAGACTAACTGGCCTGTAATTCCCGGGGTTATCGCTATTCCTTTTTTTGAACAGGGGCACAACATTCGCCACTCTCCAGTCCCCTGGTACCACCCCCGTTGACAGTGAAGACGAAAAGATCATTGCCAACGGTACTGCAATTTCCTCTCTTGCTTCCCACATAATCCTAGGATATATCCCGTCAGGCCCGGGGGACTTGTCTATCCTCAAGTTGTTCAAAATGTCCAACACATCTTCCTTCCTAACAAGTATCTCCTCTAGCTTACCAGTCCGTTTCATACTCTCCTCTTCAACAATACGGTCCCTCTCAAAGGTCCTGATGCTTAGGCAAACTGTTATCCAAACATTTGATTATCTGAAAAAATACACCCTGCCCATGTCGTTCAGATAATCGAGGTTGTCCTGTACACCTAATTCCTGTGAAATGTTTCCTTGTTGGAAAGTCTAGGTCCAGGGTTACTGTTTCAAACTGAGTCACTGCCCACTTTAGACAAACAGAAACCTTCTCTCAGAGACGAGTGACTCTTTAGAATTCTAAAGGTGATGTAAGCAGAAGCTGTGCTTCTTTTTAAAAAAAATAGGTAGATATTACTGGAAGGTAGATTGTTGATTAACAAGCGGAGGAAACGTTATCCTGGGTAGGTAGGCCTGTGCAGTAATCATTACAGAAAGGCTGAGCAATTTCAAGGTGCAAAGGGCCTGCTCCAAATTTGCAGTTAAACCCATTGGTTTTGACACAGAACAGCATTTGGAGGTGAATTGACTTCATGCCAGGATAGTGCCTCCCCAGCTATTACAAAGCTCTGCCTAATATTAGCATGTGGGCAGATCCCCAGGATTCAAATTATCCAGATTTTACTGTAATCAGATTGTATTCTTTCAAATGTTACTTGGCTGTTGTACATCTAATATTGTATTAACCCCACATTTAACATGCAAGACAAAATAACTAAGTTGGTGTGAGTTCACTGCACTGAGATAAATACTGAGGAAATGAACAAAGCAGATGTCAAATTAATAGATTCCATAAATCTTAATTTTATTTAAGCATTTTGTTTGCAGTATAGACAAAAGATTTCAGAAGTTGAATTAAAATATTTTAAACAACTTGGCAACAAAGTTCTAATGGCGCCAAAATTTCCCCCTTAACAGATACAATGAAATGTAATGAGCAAATTAACTTCATCTTTCACAGTAAAGGCTACAAATCAGTACTCAAATTCTCTATCAAAAATTTAATAACTGTTTTAGTTAACTGTAATAGGTATAAGCACCTCAATCCATATCAAACTGGAATAAAACATTTTGGAAATGGAAAGCTATGGAACCTCAGCACTGAAGAATAGAATGTCTTCATTAATAAAGAATGATTGGTCCACAACGAACTGGCAGTCTTTACAGATGTTTTCAATGCCACAGTAATCACTGCCAATAACTTTTAGTTTATAAATAGAACCTTATAATTAATAAATGTGGTGAAATATACCAACCATTTAAACAAACAGATCTGTAATTAAATGGTACCAACCAACCAAGAGCATTCCCCCTATTCCTGGGAAAAATGCCATATCATGTTCCTATGCGTGCTTATCAAAACTCAGAACCCCTGCTACAAGTTAGGCCAAATTTCCAAAAATCAGTAACCATGAACTAAAACCGTGAAGGTATTTTTAACACCTATAATTAATACCCCATCTTCCTGATTATATTTTATGGCCATGCCATTTCTAGTGTCCATACTATCTGCACACACCGTAACAAATTAACAGAAATCATGTATTAAGTGAGACAGGAAAGAAAATACACAAGGTATCATGGGATGTTCACAATACACAAGGAATTATGGTTACTTACAGCAAAAGTGACTGTAACTGAACAAGTAGATTCTATATTGCCTATTCATTTTTAAATGGGGAAAATCATATGAAACTGGAGTCGGTGATCCCTGGCGTGCTTAAAGTAGAATGCGCAGTTTTCTCAGCCAATGAATACTTCTACTCATGAAGTAATCCATTATTTCCCCCGTGAGAAACTAGTTTGCTAAAGAATTAAAGCTAAACAAGAATCCTAACATAATATACTAGTCATATTAGGAGTCTGCTCAAATTCCTGACAAGCTGTCTGGGCATACGGTCAACATGAACAAATGAAGAACTTCCGATTCTTTAACGACATCTGATGGAGAGGAAACAAGCAAATAAACTGTTCTAAACAAACCAGGGCCCTCACCTAATGAGGCCGGAAACCTTGTCTGTGGAGAATTTTTGGCGTCACTTGTAGAAAACCTATATGTTGTACATTTTTAAACTTGCAAGTGTTATATAATTGTAAACAATAAGCACCAAATTGCTCTACATGCACTTCAATATTACAGCAAGAATGACCTAGCATAACTAAACAGAGAAAAGGGCATCCATGCAAGATTTCCAACTCTTTGTTACAAGGACAGTTACATTTCAAACTTGACACAATTCTATTGTGGTTACATACAGGGCCTACAAAATGGATGAAATGGTGGCAGTGTGAAGTGTGGCCCTTACTAGCCTGAACTAGAGGACAGCCACCATTTACCTTGCACATTTTTTTACGTTTTTTCATCTTTGTTATTCAACTCTGCTGTCTCTGACAATTCTTGACATAACTAGAAAAGACAAAATTGTAATCATTGAACTGGGCACACTGGCGATCGAGGCGCTTGAATCCTTCAATTTTCTGGGGAGAAGAAAATGAATTGCGACATTTGGAATTCTGCAATGAAACAAAAACAACGCATTACAACAAAGGTGGGTCTCACAATTTATAAACTCAAACATCCAGTGAATGCTATACAAAAGTTCCATGGAAAAGAACACAATAGTTGTTGCCACTTTTTATAAAGAATTTGAAAAATTCCAAAAAATGGATTAGCCTGCAGTAGATGAGGCTGCTCGACTTTTTATTCCTTCAGATGTAAGCACTGCCAATCCCTGAAAACCCAAGATGGCGTGACCTTATTCAACTTCCCCACTTTGCAGTGTAGGTTCCACCGAATATTAGAGTTGTAGGCTCCTGACCCAGCAAGTGAAGGAAGGACAACATCGTTCCAAGTCACAAAGGTTAAAAAAAACTTTAAATATGGTTCCAATATGTCTGCACGCCTTGGCCTAAGTGGCAAGTCACATCCACAAAGTTCAATTGCAGAAACCTTGGTGAGTTGCTGCAGTTTATCTTTTAACTGGAACATTTAGCTGCCACTGTGCACAAGTAACCCACGGTCTCTTAGATGAGGCTAAAAAGCCTCATTTAGGAAATGAAGACTATTCCAACAGATTCCTGATTTGGACTTTGTAGATGGTGTCCAAGTTTGGGTAGTTCCGATGATCACTGTTTGTTACAGCATCTGTCTTGTTCCTGACAGCTCAGAATTTACAGCTAGTCCAATTCAGTTTCTGGTCAAAGGTATCTCTTGCAATGCTCAGACGAGAATTGAGCGATGGCAATATCACCGAATCTCTTCGGGCAAATGGGCCATTGTCTGGGATCAACTGTTACTTACCACACATGCAACCAAACTGGAATGCTGACCACTTCGTGGAAAGATAGAAACTAAGAACAGAAGATTCAATATGATCACAGCTCATGTGCAATTTCAATGCCATAATTCCACTTTCTCCCTATGTTTTTAAAATCCAAAAAAATTAGCAATCTCTCAAATATAGTTGAGTGCCCCACCTGCACAGACTTGCAGCAAATTCTACAGCTGACCACCCTATGAACGAAATGCCCATAACTTCAGTCCTCAATGACTGCTATTTGAGAACACATTCTTTTGTATATACACACCCTCTGATATATCACTATTTAATTGTCTGCACTTCTGCATTTCACACTGATGTGCATGTCACATTTATCCACATTATATTGTATCTGCCATGTGTTTCCTCCTACACTCAACTTGCTGAGATCACAATGAAGCGTCCTTTCATCTTCACAACTAAATCCCACCTGGTTTTGTTCCCAAACTTAGAAATATTGCAATTGGATCCTTTATCCAAGTCATTTATATGTATTGCCCATAGCTGCAGTCAATGACCTGACCCTTGCAGCACGTTACCGCCTGCCATCTGGAAAAAGACAGATTTATTCCCATCCTGTTTCTGGTCTGTGAACTGTGCCAGTACATTATCCTAATCCACATGCTTTAACGTTGGCCAGTAGCCGATGTGGAACCTTGTCTAAAGCCTTCCTGAAGTCCAAATACACATCCACTGGCTCCCACACATTAATTCTATTAATTACATTGTCAAAAAAACTCGAAGATTTGTGAACCATGAATTCCCTTTCTTTCATGGAGAGCTGGTACAATTACTACATTTAAAAGGCACCTGGATGGCTATATGAATAGGAAGGGTTTAGAGGAATACAGGCCAAGTGCTTGAAAATGTAACTAGATTAATTTGGAATATCTGGTCTGCATGGATGAGTTGCACTAAAGGGCTTATTTCCATATTGTAAATCTCTATGACCCTATGACCTTAATCACATGAATGCTTTCCAATTGTTCCAAATGTTATCACCTACCTTATAAGAGTGAGCATTTGCTGCTTAGCAGGCTCATTGATCTAGGTACATAACTTTAGAGCTCTTGTGGCACAGTGCTAGTGTCCTTACCACTGAGCCAGGAGGTCCAAGTTCAAGTCCTACCTACTCCATTAGTAGATAACATGTGTGAGTAGTTAACAAAATATCTAAACTCCAGCATTGCCTCCAATACTGAGGGGAGGCTAACTGCTCCGTAATTCTGTTCTTTCCTTTTAAAAAGTTTGTAGCTTACAATTGCCATCCTGCAACTCACAGGAATTGCTCCAGAACCTATTTTACCTCAAGGCTGTTTCATTCCGTACTCTGCACTGCAGATTAGCAAGTCCCAGGATTTATCTGTCTTTAGCCCTATAAACATACAGCACTGTTTTTAAAATTGAACTAATGTTGATTTTCTTCAATTCCTCCCCCGCATCATAACTTTGGCTCACTAACATATCTTAGAAATTGGGTCCTTTCTTGTGACAAGGAGCAAAATGGGTTCAATTCTTCGGTCTTTCCTGTTCCGTTATAATTCCCCTCATTCTATCATAGAACCCCTACAGTGTGGAAGCAGGTCATTCTGCCCATTGAGTCCACACCAACTCTCCGAAGAGCATCCCTACCCTATTTTCCCATGGCTAACCTACTTAGCCTGCATATCCTCGGACACTATGGACTAGCATGGCCCATCCACTTAACCTGCACATCTTTGGACTGTGGGAGGAAATCTATGCAGAGATGGGGAGGATGTGAAAACTCCACACACACAGGTGGCCAAGGCTGAAACTGAACCTGGGTCCTTGGCGCTGTAAGACAGCAGCACAACCATCAAGCTACCGTGCCACCCGACTGTAAGGAACTTGCATTTGTCTTTACAAATACCTTTTTCTTTACATTTTTATATAAGTTTTAACTTTTAATACAAGTTTACTCATACTCCAATCCCATATCCCCTGATCCTTCCCTTCCTCTTTTGCTAACTTTAAAACTGCTACCAGTCCTTAGTCTTGTGACTTTTCATGGCAATTGTGTGTCACTTCTTTGATCTCATACTGGTTGAGCCACCTTTCCTTTTTTTGTATTGCTCTGTATAGAGATCGACTGCTTCACTATTTGAGGAGATGCAAATGGAAGCGAACACTCATCATCTGTAAACATGCCCACTACTGATGTTATAAAGAGAATGTCCTTGATCAAACAGCAGCACCTGGGTGCTGAGATGATTAGCCTCTATCAACAAACACTGATTTGGATCCCATTTACTATCCTGAGAAAAAGAACAGGAAATAACCACCATAAGAAATGACATCACCACAGGAAATGACAGCACCAACCTAAGGACACCCAAACAAATAGAAAGCGGGCTACACCACCAGTGCTCCATCTGAGCCTCATGTCGAGTTTCTGCATTTCTAGTCAAGTTGCAACAAACTATGTAGCCATTGTCACATTGCACTTGTTGTAACTTCTATTCTAAATGCTTTTTAAATCCGATGCTTCTAACAGTATTCGGAAGAAATATTGGCAAATCTTTTTAAAAGTAATCCAGTCCTGAAATATATACATTATTGGGAATGTCAGAAATTAATACTCATTCCCTGTTGTGTGGACTGTAACAGAGCAGACTTTTAAGGACAACAGGCTACTTAAAAGACGTCAGTGAAATAACTGAATATTAACAGCAATCTGATGACTCCTTTGTTACTTAAATATATCATTTTATTTCCTGATTTGAGAGAGATGGTTCAAAATTTGAACCTGCCATGGTCGGGATTTGAGCATAAGTGGTCCAATACACTTGGTCTTCTCTCAATCAAAGATCACCTGAAATATTATCTCTAGTTTCTCCTGGCACAAATACTGCTCTCGCCTGAGGGCTCTAAGCATTTGTCTACTTTATTTCAGAGGTCAACCAAAAACTCGTTTTACAGAAAAACCTAGAATCTCACCTGATTAACAAAAAGGGTTGTGACAAATTTCCCTGGCTTGAAGACATCTACCACTTTTCTGATTAGGTCATCGTAAGAAGTCTGGGCCAGGTTAGTCTCAAAGCTAACATAGGAGAAGTCTGGCTCTGGGGTGATATGAATTGTCCAGTAAGTTCCCTAAAAAGACAAAGCATTATATGACTCATTTCAGTTAAGTTATAATTACTTTATTAATTCCGTAGAAAAGATTCTAAAGTCAAACATTTCCCCTGCATTATTTGCATATTACATTAGTGGTCCTGAAGTAGCACAAAACAGCCAAGTGAATTTTAAAGCCTGTTCCTTCGCCTACTCCAGATTTCAATAACATATCAGAACCTTCAAATGTTTTCATTTCTCCTTCAGGATTTTGATATATTCATATTGTCAGATGATTGCATTTAAAAATTAATTTCTAAGTAACTGGTAAGCTCATTCAGCTAGGTTGTTAAAAACAGCAATGTATGCTATTAAAAAGATGTTTTATGTACTAAAAGAATCCCACGTGATCCCACAGGAAAATGTATTTAAAGATCTGTCCCGTAACTTTGAAGAGAAAGATCCTCATTCCATAAAAACTCAACTCTGGTAGGACACATTGTAATCCACAATTGTTCTCAACACAGTATGATCTGCAGCCAACAGTAGCCAAGTGTGATTTCCTTTTGCATTCAGGACAGCTATATCCTGTGAGTGCACAGATTACTTTGCAACTATCTTGTCTGCAAGATCAGAAAATATACTGGTCTGAGATGTGAACACCCTTACTTCGAAGTTCACAAAAGCATCATTTCCAAAACAAGGAAAAGAATCTTCATTTGCAATACACTTCAGCTTGAGAGATATGGTAAGTCTCATGTTTAAAGACTGCAACCTGAACAAGCTACATTTGTCTAGGCCATCAAAACTACTCTTAATAGCCGGCATCCCAAAATGATTTTTCAAATGAAATGCTTGTCAAGTGTATAAACCTTGAACAAATTGCATAGCTGATTAAAAAGCTGTCTGAGCACACTTCATTCAGAAAATGTGAAAAGGGCACAGTATTTCACACAATGGACAACTGTCATTGACTCTTACAAAATGATTTCTCTTGGCTAAAAACATTTCATTTGTATTAGTCAGTTAAACTTTGGGTGCTTATAGAATAAGTCAAGGCAAGCTCGTGAGATGCAATGCCTTCTAACTTTGAGACATTTTTATTTGATGATGAGGGAAGGGGAGGGCAGGAGGGAGAAGAGACACAGATAGGAAAAAATTAGAAGTTCAAGATAGGACGCAAACTTACATCCACTTTCATTCCATTCATTGAATACCCACAAGGATCGAACAGTGTGGCATCAATGACTGAACCTGGTATCAGGTCACGAATTCCACTCATCTTAAAAAAAAAACACCATGTTTCAGCTTCCAGAGATTAAAAAAAATGTTTTTAACCTTTAAAGTTTATTTCATACATACTCGAGTGACATCATTTACAGTAACACCATCTTTCATGAAGAACTGGTCCATGACAACTGGATCAAGCTCGCTCATCAGAACCTCAAGTGTCTGATCCGGCTGTTTGATCCCACTATCCTCTGGCATATCCAGAGTGTAAAGATACCTAGATCAAACATAAATGACAATATTTGAATGAAACTTTACATTAAAAATTCATAATTGGTAAGCATTCAGCAAAATGCACTTCTACAGAACTCAACTATGAGACCTATCACTTAGAACAGAACAACTGCTTAAGACTTGTAAACAGAACCATGTGGGAATATGATTATGATTTGAGCTTAAGGCTGACTTTCAGTGTTTGAAATACAAAAAAGTTGTCATTCTGAAGTACAACACAATTGCACCAACCTGGACACAGCCAAAGTCATCTGTAACTAACCTAACTTCACAATAAGCTGGGACAGAGAGTTGGTAAAGTCATACGTGACTTATTGTCTTGTTCTCTTTCCTTTGTTCTGATGGCATTTTCCTGAAACTTCTCCAAAACAATGGTTAAAAGGTCAAATCAGAGCACTGAATTAATTGGATCCATGTCCATAAAAATTTGCAGAAAGATTTAAGCTTACCAGCAATCAGAATTCATACGTCCCATGCAATAGGCCGCCCCATCTGGAGTGAATAAATGCTCACGGTTAGAGACCAATATGCTACAATAATTTCAGTTTCCAAGTCAAGCACCATCTTTTTGAATTGACTTGTAAAACAAGATTGATAGGTGGCCACAGATAACAAACTTTTAATGTTTTGATACAAGTAGGCAACTGAACAGACTATAGCAGTTTTGACATATCCAAATTCTCCTGAAAAAATACTCAGGATACTGGGTGAAATGTGATTAGACAATCATCTGTTGTGTTCAAATAAGTTAGATCTTCATTCCAGCCACTGCTGGCTGCAACAACCAAACATGAGCTCATTTCTATTGGTTATGGCTTTCTGCTGCTCCAACGCCATGACCACCAGTGTCCCTCACTACCTATCTCCCACCTACATGTGGCCCTTAAACACTGAAATAGTAACATGTTTTCCCCTTGTACGCTGACAATATCCAGTTCTACTTCACTCAACTCTTCCAGAATTACTAACTGCATGTGTAACATCCACTATTAAACTGAGAAATTTCCAATTAAATGTCATTGTCTTCACTGTCGATTCTACATCCCAATCTCCTGAATCTGTTACATAAATGCTACCCTTGAATAATGCTACCCCCTCCAAATTGCTTCCAATTTTTTTTTTGAATGTCACTATTCTTCAACTTCAGCACACAATCTGGCATCCTGCAGCCTCATCTCTAACAGCTGGCACATTATATTTATTTGCTTCAATGTTTATCATCAATATGTCTACTCTGTTACAAGTGATATACACCTACAGATGCAGTCTTTAGATCAGTCTTTTTGTTATCGAAGTAATATTGAGTCTCGATTGCTGAATTATTCCTCAGTTCACTTTTCTCTACCATTCACTTCCCCTCATTTTCAACTACTTTGGGGAGACAGGACGCTAATGTGCAGAGTGCTTCATGGAACACCCCTGGAAAACATCGATTTTCCTGCTCCTCAGATGCTGCCTGACCTGCTGTGCTTTTCCTGCACCACTCTTCAACCTTGCTTCACATATGTTCAAATTTGCAAACAGATTCAGCACTGAAGATTTTATTAGCTTCAATAATTTCTGAGTTGAACTTACTTGGGAACACCATATCCAGAAATTCTACCTCCTCCTGAAAATTCCTATGTGGGTATTCCTGATGTGCTGGCTTCACAAAGTTTTTGCGGGAATAGAAGAAATCCTGTATTTAAGTTACACGCACAGATTTCAATTAGGTGGATTTAGAGCTTTTACAACACAAGTAGTGACTCTTAAAATTAGCTGCTAAATGTTCAACAAATGGTGAAGACAAGACATATGGTGTTACTTCCTAACAATGTGCTAGTGTCAGTTTTCTTTTAAAATGTTTGGCTGCAGTCAGGAAGTTCCAGAGATTGACAGAAGCCAATTTGTGCAGATGTGATTTAAGGATTATGAAACTCTGAATTGTGAAGTATGTCAATTATACTATGCTGCATGCCAAACACACTATTAGAACAAAATCATTATAACAGATATCATTTCATCCCCTGTATATACATTACAATCGTTTGCATTTCAGTTTCTTGTGCCACCACTCTAACTTTCACTAGTTCACTTGTTAGCTATACCCATTACAACAGTTGAATGTTCCTCCTGCAGAATATGGGAGGTAAGGGTGTCCCTGCTGACTACATCTGCAGGAAGTGCACCAAACTTCAGCTCCTCGAAAACCGCGTTAGGGAACTGGAGCTAGAGCTGGATGAACTTTGGATCATTCAGGAGGCAGAGGGGGTTATTGAGAGGAGTTACAGGGAGGTAGTCACTCCTCAGGTACAAGAAAAAGGCAGATGGGTTACAGTCAGGGGACAGAAAGGGAACCAGCAGGCAGTACAGGGATCCCCTGTGGCCATTCCCCTCAACAATAAGGATACCGTTTTGAGGGGGGACGACTTACCGGGGAAAGTTGTGGGGCACAGGGTTCATGCACAGAGTCTGTCCCTGCTGCTCAGAAGGGAAGGGGGAAGAGGAGCAGAGCAGTAGTCATTGGGGACTCCATAGTTAGGGGGACAGATAGGAGGTTCTGTGGGGACAAGAGAGACTCACGGTTGGTGTGTTGCCTCCCAGGTGCCAGGGTTCGGGGATCCTTAAGGGGGAGGGGGAGCAGCCCCAAGTCGTGGTCCACATATGCAGGAAGAGAGATGGGGATTTAAGGCAGAAATTCAGGGAGCTAGGATGGAAGCTTAAGAGTTAGGACGAACAGAGTTGTCGTCTCTGGTTTGTTGCCCATGCCACATGCTAGTAAAGCGAGGAATAGGGAGAGAGAGGAGTTGAACACGTGGCTACAGGGATGGTGCAGGAGGGAGGGTTTTGGATTCTTAGATAATTGGGACTCTTTCTGGGATAGGTGGGACCTCTACAAGCAGGATGGTCTTTATCTGAACCAGAGAGGTACCAATATCTTGGAGGGGAAATTCGCAAAGGCTATATTGGGGTGGGTTTAAACTAATCCAGCAGGGGAATGGGAACCAAAATTGTAGTTAGAGTATAGAAAAGGTTGAGGTCCAAAATCAATTTTCAGGGATGCAGGATGGCACCGGCAAGCAAGAATTGGTTTGAAGTGTGTCTACTTCAACGCCAAGAGCATCAGAAATAAGGTAGGTGAACTTGCAGCATGGGTTGGTACCTGGGATTTTGATGTTGTGGCCTTTTTGGAGACTTGGATAGAGCAGGGACAGGAATGGTTGTTGCAGGTTCCAGGATTTGGATATTTCAGTAAGAACAGAGAAGATGGTAAAAGGGGGGGGAAAGATGTGGCATTGTTGGTCAAGGACAGTTTTGCAGTTGCAGAAAGGATGTTTGGGGACTCGTCAATTGAGGTAGTATGGGTTGAGGTTAGAAACAGGAAAGGAGAGGTCACCCTGTTGGGAGTTTTCTATAGGCCTCCGAATAGTTCCAGAGATGTAGAGGAAGGGATTGCAAAGATGATTCGCGATAGGAGTGAGGGAGACAGGGTAGTTGTCATGGGGGACTTCAACTTTCCAAATATTGACTGGGAACACTATAGTACGAGTACTATAGATGGGTCAGTTTTTGTCCAGAGTGCGGAGGGCTTCCTGACACAGTATATAGACAGGCCAACAAGGGGCGAAGCCACATTAGATTTGGTATTGGGTAATGAGCCCGGCCAGGTGTTAGACTTGGAAGTAGGTGAGCACTTTGGTGTCAGCGATCACAATTCTGTTATGTTTAATTTAATGATAGAAAGGGATAGATATATACCACTGGGCAAGATTGTCTGACAATCACCTGATGAAGGAGCGTCGCTCCGAAAGCTAGTGTGCTTCCAATTATAGACCAGTGAGCCTTTCTTCAGTTATTGGTAAAGTGTTGGAAAAGGTTATAAGAGATAGGATTTATAATCATCTAGAAAAGAATAATTTGATTAGGGATAGTCAGCACAGTTTTGTGAAGGGTAGGTCGTGCCTCACAAACCTTATTGAGTTCTTTGAGAAGGTGACCAAACAGGTAGATGAGAGTAAACTGGTCGATGTGGCATATATGGATTTTGACAAGGCATTCGATAAGGTTCCCCACAGTAGGCTATTGTACAAAATGCGGAGGAATGGGATTGTGGGAGATAAAACAGTTTGGATCAGTAATTGGCTTGCTGAAAGACACAGGGTGGTGGTTGATGGGAAATGTTCATCTTGGAGTCCAGTTACTAGTGGTGTACCGCAAGGGTTGGTGTTGGGTCCACTGCTGTTCGTCATTTTTATAAATGACCTGGATGAGGGCGTAGAAGGGTGGGTTAGTAAATTTGCAGACAACACTAAGGTCGGTGGAGTTGTGGATAGTGACGAAGGATGTTGTAGGTTACAGAGAGACATAGATAAGCTGCAGAGGTGGGCTGAGGGGTGGCAAATGGAGTTTAATGCAGACAAGTGTGAGGTGATTCCTTTTGTCGGAGTAACCGGAATGCAAAGTACTGGGCTAATGGTAAGATTCTTGGTAGTGTAGATGAGCAGAGAGATCTCTGTGACCAGGTACACAGATCCTTGAAAGTCGCCACCCAGGATGACAGGGTCATTAAGAAGGCATAGAGTGTTTTAGCTTTTATTAATAGAGGGATCGAGTCCCGGAACCATGAGGTTATGCTACAGCTGTACAAAACTTTGATGCGGCCGCAAGTGGAGTATTGTGTACAGTTCTGGTCACCACATTATAAGGAGGACGTGGAAGCTTTGGAAAGGGTGCAGGGGAGATTTACTAGAATGTTGCCTGGTATGGAGGGGAGGTCTTACGAGGAAAGGCTGAGGGACTTGCGGCTGTTTTCGTTGGAGAGAACAAGGTTGAGAGGTGACTTAATAGAGACATACAAGATATCAGAGGGTTAGATAGGGTGGACAGGCCTTTTTCTAAGTATGGTGACAGCGAGCACAAAGGGGCATAGCTTTAAATTGAGGGGTGATAGATATAGGACAGATGTCAGAGAGTAGTAAGGGTATGGAACGCTTTGCCTGCAACGGTAGTAGATTCACCAACTTTAAGTGCACTTAAGTCGTCATTGGACAAGAATATGGACATACATGGAATAGTGTAGGTGGGATGGGCTTCAGATTGGTATGACTGGTCGGCGCTACATTGAGGGCCGAAGGGCCTGTACTGCGCTGTAATGTTCTATGTTCAAATGTGGATTACGTGCAAGACCTACAAAAAAATGTCAAAGTTACCTGAATGGAATCAAAGCCGCAGTACTCACGAGCAAGTTCCAACAGGGGTTCCAGTGCTTGCAGTAAGAGGGTGGTACCGCATGTCTTCAAAATGAAACGTCTCTTGGAGACAAACATGCTACTCTCACTGTAAAACAGACAAAATTAAAAAATTAAAGATGATCTCCCACATCTCAACTTTTAGAGTTCTTTGGCAATTTAAACAAACTTTTAAAACAGGATATTGTTCACCATCTTCATTACCACCTGAGCGTCATACAAAGCTACCACCTAGAAAGAACTTTCGAAAGCTGATTGGAGGCAGATGTTCACAGGTAAAGGGACGGCTGGAAAATGGGAAGCCTTCAGAAATGAGAGAACAAGAATCCAGAGAAAGTATATTCCTATCAGGGTGAAAGGGAAGGCTGGTAGGTATAGGGAATACTGGATGATTAAAGAAATTGAGGGTTTGGTTAAGAAAAAGAAGGAAGCACATGTCAGGTATAGACAGGATAGATCGAGTGAATCCTTAGAAGAGTATAAAGGAAGTAGGAAATCAGGAGGGCAAAAAGGGGACATGAGATAACGTTGGCAAATAGAATTAAGGACAATCCAGAGGCTTTTTACAAATATACTAAGGACAAAAGGGTAACTAGAGAGAATAGGGCCCCTCAAAGATCAGCAAGGCAGCCTTTGTGTGGAACCACAGAAAATGGGGGAGATACTAAATTAATGTTTTGCATCAGTGTTTACTGTGGAAAAGGATATGGAAGATATAGACTGTAGGGAAACAGATGGTGACATCTTGCAAAATATCCAGATTACAGAGGAGGAAGTGCTGGATGTCTTGAAACGGTTAAAGGTAGATAAATCCCCAGAACCTGGTCAGGTGTACCCAAGAACTCTGTGGGAAGCTAGACAAGTGATTGCTGGGCTTCTTGCCGAGATATTTGAATCATCGATAGTCACAGGTGAGGTGCCGGAAGACTGGAGGTTGGCAAACGTGGTGCCACTGTTTAAGAAGGGTGGTAAGGACAAGCCAGGGAACTATAGATCAGTTAGCCTGACCTCGGTGGGCAAATTGTTGGAGGGAATCCTGAGGGACAGGATGTACATGTATTTGGAAAGACAAGGACTGAATAGGGATAGTCAACATGGCTTTGTGCATGGGAAATCATGTCACACAAACTTGATTGAGTTTTTTGAAGTAACAAAGAGGATTGGTGAGGGCAGAGCGGTAGACGTGGTCTATATGGACTTCAGTAAGGCGTTCGACAAGGTTCCCCATGGGAGACTGATTAGCAAGGTTAGATCTCACGGAATAAAGGGAGAACTAGCCATTTGGATACAGAACTGGCTCAAAGGTAGAAGACAGAGGGTGGTAGTGGAGGGTTGTTTTTCAGACTGGAGGCCTGTGACCAGTGGAGTGCCACAAGGATCGGTGCTGGGTCCTCTACTTTTTGTCATTTACATAAATGATTGGGATGCGAGCATAAGAGGTACAGTTAGTAAGTTTGCAGATGACACCAAAATTGGAGGTGTAGTGGACAGCAAAGAGGGTTAATCAGATTACAACAGGATCTGGACAAGATGGGCCAATGAGCTGAGAAGTGGCAGATGGAGTTTAATTCAGATAAATGAGAGGTGCTGCATTTTGGGAAAGCAAATCTTAGCAGGACTTATACACTTAATGGTAAGGTCCTAGGGAGTGTTGCTGAACAAAGAGACCTTGGAGTGCAGGTTCATAGCTCCATGAAAGTGGAGTCACAGGTAGATAGGATAGTGAAGGCAGCGTTTGGTATGCTTTCCTTTATTGGTGAGAGTATTGAATACAGGAGTTGGGAGGTCATGTTGCGGCTGTACAGGACATTGGTTAGGCCACTGTTGGAATATTGCCTGCAATTCTGGTCTCCTTCATATCAGAAAGATGTTGTGAAACTTGAAAGGGTTCAGAAAAGATTTAGATTAGATTAGATTACATTAGTGTGGAAACAGGCCCTTCGGCCCAACAAGTCCAACCGACCCGCCGAAGCGCAACCCACCCATACCCCTACAGTTACCCCTTACCTAACACTACGGGCAATTTAGCATGGCCAATTCACCTGACCTGCACATCTTTGGACTGTGGGAGGAAACCGGAGCACCCGGAGGAAACCCACACAGACACGGGGAGAATGTGCAAACTCCACACAGTCAGTCGCCTGAGGCGGGAATTGAACCCGGGTCTCCGGCGCTACAAGGATGTTGCCACGGTTGGAGGATCTGAGCTATAGGGAGAGGCTGAACAGGCTGGGGCTGTTTTCCCTGGAGCGTCGGAGGCGGAGGGGTGACCGCATAGAGGTTTACAAACTTATGAGGGACATGGATAGGATAAATAGGCAAAGTCTTTTCCCTGGGGTTGGGGAGTACAGAACTAGAGGGCATAGGTTTCGGGTGAGAGGGGAAAGATATAAAAGAGACCTAAGGGGCAGCTTTTTCACGCAGAGGGTGTTGCGAGTATGGAATGAGCTGCCAGATGATGTGGTGGAGGCTGGTACAATTGCAACATTTAAGAGGCATTTGGATGGGTATATGAATAGGAAGGGTTTGGAGGGATATGGGCTGGGTGCTGGCAGGTGGGACTAGATTGGGTTTGGATATCTGGTCGGCATGGATGGGTTGGACCAAAAGTCTGTTTCCGTGCTGTACATCTCTATGACTCTGAGTCTGACCCACAGTTAATTCTCCACCTTTGCCAACACAAGTTACAAGTGTCCCCTCTGCCTTCAAACAAATTGTTGGAAAGAAATGTTTCAAATTCAGACACTTTCCCTCTCGTAACTTGCTGGTCCACAATATGCCACTGAGTAGTAGCTCTTGGGCTCCCTAACAGAGCTTGGGTGCAAGACTGGCTCATTCATCCCTTTAAGCCTACTCCCCAATCTAGAAGGTCACAGCTGCTGGTTTCAACTCCATTGTCCTGTTCTTGTCTCCAGATCTCTCCAGAAACTCTCGACTTCTCTGGTCTATTAAAAACAAATTTATCTCAGCCTTGAACAAATTCACTGGCCCAGCCTCCATTGTGGATGGAGCACTTAAATAAGCATTAGATCTTTGGATACAATATTAAAGAAGAATTATTAGCATTTGTCACAAATTAGCATAGTAATGGAAACCTTAACCTGAATATAGATTGGGTCGGTCAAATTTTCGAAGGTTTGGAGAATGCTTGTGACTATTTCCTGGAATAATACACTATGGAATAAAATAGAGATCAAGTTTTATAAAAAAATCCAGTATTCCACAATTAGCAGAATTAATGAGTATTGCAAGAGATCCACTGGGGAAATAATGACAATAGCACAACTGAATTCCACACTAAGTTTGAAAACAATATTGTCAGCTATGAAGATTAAAAATGAACATTAGTTAGATATGAGGGAAGAGCTGGCTATTGTTGATTGGGTAAACAGACTAAAATATAGATGGCACCAATATAAGAGATGTGGTTTAAATTACTGAAAAAAACATCAGGATTTAGGATTGCAAGTGTTTTAGAAGTTAGAAGGCTGTTGATTCTATTTTTTTCATGTTTAATCAAAGTAACCAGAAACATAAAAATAGATTGCAAGAGCTTCTATAAGTATATGAAATAAAGTCACTTTGAAGCAGGCAGGTGACATGATCATGAGGAACTGGGACAGACATGGAACAAATATTTTATGTCTTCTGTTGTGAAAACAGACACAAATCACATACAAGAAACAGAGGGTAACTGGCAGTGTGGGTGCACTAAAAGTGAAGGTCGAACCTTGCAGAAGCAGTGTGCTGCATCATTGTACTAAAAGAGATAGCTACAGAAATGGTGTAACCACAGCTATGACTTTTCACATCTCTAGATTTTGGGATGGTGTCAGCAGCTTGGAAGCTAGCTAGCTATGCCTGGAAGGCGGCAAGAGAAAAGAGAAAACTACAGGGCCATTACATTGACAATCGCTGGGGAGGAAGTAGAAAATGGAGTATTAGGTTGACAGACAGTGAACCACAGAGTGCCGCACGCTTAACTATTAACATTCTATATTAATAACTTAGATACATGACTTTGTTTGATCTATGTTTGCTAATGGTATGAAGCTAGATGCAATTGAAGCTGCAGGGTACAGCAAATTGAGAGACAGGTAAAGTGTCAGGCAACAAGGTGGTTGATGGAGAAATGAAAGACCATTTATTTGAGTTAAATGAAGAGAAAATCATTTTTAATGGCATTAAACACAAAGGTTGATGTATACAAAATCCTGAGGAGAAAGTGAGGTCTGCAGATGCTGGAGATCAGAGCTGAAAATGTGTTGCTGGAAAAGCGCAGCAGGTCAGGCAGCATCCAGGGAACAGGAGAATCGACGTTTCGGGCATAAGCCCTTCTTCAGGAATGAGGAAAGTGTGTCCAGCAGGCTAAGATAAAAGGTAGGGAGGAGGGACTTGGGGGAGGGGCGTCGGAAATGCGATAGGTGGAAAGAGGTCAAGGTGAGGGTGATAGGCCGGAGTGGGGTGGGGGCGGAGAGGTCAGGAAGATTATTGCAGGTTAGGAAGGCGGTGCTGAGTTCGATGGATTTGACTGAGACAAGGTGGGGGGAGGGGAAATGAGGAAACTAGTGAAATCCGAGTTCATCTCTTGTGGTTGGAGGATTCCTAGGCGGAAGATGAGGCGCTCTTCCTCCAACTGCTGTATTGTTGTGGTCTGGTGATGGAGGAGTCCAAAGACCTGGATATCCTTGGTGGAGTGGGAGGTGGAGTTGAAGTGTTGAGCCACAGGGTGGTTGGGTTGGTTGGTCTGGGTGTCCCAGAGGTGTTCTCTGAAATGCTCCGCAAGTAGGCGGCCTGTCTCCCCAATATAGAGGAGGCCACATCAGGTGCAGAGGATGCAATAGATGATGTGTGTGGAGGTGCAGGTGAATCTGTGGCAGATATGGAAGTTTCCTTTGGGGCCTTGGAGGGAGGTGGGGTGTGTGTTGGGTGTGGGCGCAAGTCTTGCACCTCCTGCGATTGCAGGGGAAGGTGCCGGGAGTGGAGGTTGGGTTGGTGGGGGGGGTGTGGATCTGATGAGGGAGTCACGGAGGGAGTGGTCTTTACGGAATGCTGATAGGGGAGGGGAGGGAAATATATCCTTGGTGGTGGGGTCCGTTTGGAGGTGGCGGAAATGACGGCGGATGATGCGCTGTACATGGAGATTGGTGGGGTGGTAGGTGAGGACCAGTGGGGTTCTGTCCTGGTGGCGGTTGGAGGGGCGGGGCTCAAGGGCGGAGGAGCGGGAAGTGGAAGAGATGCAGTGGAGGGCATCGTCGACCACGTCGGGGGGGGAAATTGCGGTCCTTGAAGGAGGAGGCCATCTGGGTTGTACGTTTTTGGAACTGGTCCTCCTGGGAGCAGATGCGGCGGAGACGAAGGAATTGGGAGAATGGGATGGCGTTTTTACAGGGGGCAGGGTGGGAGGAGGTGTGGTCCAGGTAGCTGTGGGAGTCGGTCGGTTTGTAGTAGATGTCTGTGTTGATTCGGTTGCCTGAGATAGAAATAGAAAGGTCGAGGAAGGGGAGGGAGGAATCTGAGACTATCCAGGTGAATTTGAGGTCGGGGTAGTAGGTGTTGGTGAAGTGGATGAACTGTTCAACCTCCTCGTGGGAGCACGAGGCGGCACCGATACAGTCATTGATGTAGCGGAGGAAAAGGTGGGGGGTGGGGCCAGTGTAGTTGCGGAAGATGGACTGTTCCACATATCCTACGAAGAGGCAGGCATAGCTGGGGCCCATGCGGGTGCCCATGGCTACTCCTTTTGTTTGGAGGAAGTGGGAGGATTGGAAAGAGAAGTTGTTCAGGGTGAGAACCAGTTCAGTCAGTCAAAGGAGGGTATCAGTGGAAGGGTACTGGTTGGTACGGCGGGAAAGGAAGAAGCGGAGGGCTTTGAGTCCTTCGTGATGGGGGATGGAGGTGTACAGGGACTGGATGTCCATGGTGAAGATAAGGCGTTGGGGACCAGGGAAGCGAAAATCATGGAGGAGGTGGAGGGCATGGGTGGTGTCCCGAACGTAGGTGGGGAGTTCTTGGACTAAGGGGGACAGGACCGTGTCGAAGTATGCGGAGATGAGTTCGGTGGGGCAGGAGCAGGCGGAGACAATGGGTCGGCCGGGGCAGTCAGGTTTGTGGGTTTTGGGCAGGAGATAGAAGCGGGCGGTGCGGGGTTGTGGGACTATGAGGTTGGAGGCGGTGGATGGGAGATCCCAAGGTGATGAGGTTATGGACGGTCTGGGAGATGATGGTTTGGTGGTGGGGGGTGGGGTCATGGTCAAGGGGGCAGTAGGAGGAGGTATCTGCGAGCTGGCGTTTGGCCTCAGCAGTGTAAAGGTCGGTGCGCCAAACTACTACCGCACCTCCCTTGTCTGCTGGTTTGATAGTGAGGTTGGGGTTGCAATGGAGGGAGTGGAGGCCTGCGTGTTCAGAGGGTGAGAGGTTGGAGTGGATGAGAGGGGTGGGGGAGTTCAGGTGGCGGTTAATATCGCGGCGGCAGTTGGCTATGAAGAGGTCGAGGGCAGGTAGGAGGCCAGCACGGGGTGTCCAGGTGGATGGGGTGTGTTGGAGGCAGGAGAAGGGGTCGTCAGAGGGTGGGCGAGAGTCTTGGTTGAAGAAGTAGGCACGGAGGCGAAGGCGGCGGAAGAATTGTTCGATGTCACGCCGTGTGTTGAACTCATTAATCCGAGAGCGTAGGGGAATGAAGGTGAGGCCTCTGCTGAGGACTGATCTTTCATCCTCAGAGGGGTAGGTCTGGAGGGATGGTGAAAACACGGCAGGGCTGGGAGCAAGGACCTGGTGTGGGGCTGGAGTGGGGTGTGGGGGCGGGGTTAGGCCTGGGGGCGGGGTTGGGCGTGGTGATGGAGATCGGCGAAGGGGCGGGGTTAGACGTGGTGACGGATACAGGCGTGGGGGTGGGGTTAGACATGCAGTCGGAGAACGGCGAAGGGGCGGGGTTAGGCGTGGTAACGGAGATAGTCATGGGGACGGGGTTAGGCGTGGTGACGGAACTCGGCGGGGTTAGGCGTGGTGACGGAGATCGGCGTGGGGGCGGATACACATGTGGCATTGTGGTCGTGTAGGTTAGTAACGTCACTGGGGGCGCAAGTGGCTGCGGCGACCACAGAGACAGAGTTATTCCCCATAGCCGCGGAGGTCGCGAATCTGTCGGCAATTGTCTTCATGGTGATCGTAGAGGCGGTTGTCTGAGCGGCGATCGCGGAGGCGGTTGTCTGAGCGGCGATCACGGAGGCGGTTGTCTGAGCGGCGATCGCGGAGGCGGTTGTCTGAGCGGCGATCGCGGAGGCTGCGAGGTCGGTGGGGACGGAAGTGACGTCATCGTCCGCGGCTATTGCTGCGGACGATGTAGCGGGCGCATGTGTAATGGCGCCAGACTGATTTCGGAGGCCGATGGAAGATTCTGGAACAGTTGAGGAATCCGGAGTGTGGGGGTAAGTACATGAAAGTTTTTGGTACTTACTGTCTTTAATTCAGTATACAAATTCCTGTACTTGCATAAAGAATGCAGCGTGCCAATATACCAAGCAATGAGGAATTCAAATTACTTGTTGGCTTTTGAAATGGTAATAAGCTCAAAATAAGGGAGGCTGCAATGACATCCCAATTAGAGTAAAGTAATATATGTCGCTTTGGTCTCCACATTAAAGGAAGGACATACTTGCATTAGAGATGGAGTAAAGTTTCTGGAACGAGTGGGTTTTTTTTAAAATAGTGAGAGCCGCTTCAACTGGATCTACTTTCTTTGAAGAACAGAAGAACGAAAGGGTATCAGTTGAAATATTTAAGATTATGAAGGAGATGGACAGGGTAAACAGACATTTCTTTGATCTTGATTTCTAGCCAAATGGGACATTTCAGGATGAGGGATTAATCATTTAAGACCCAGATGAGGTATGATTTCTTACTCAAAGGGATGTGAATCTGTGAAACCTTCTGTCCCTGAAGGATGTGGATATGCCAGCATTGAAAATATTTAAAGCAGAGATAGACCTTTGATTTCTCAAGGAACTAAGGGATTAACGGATTGTGGTAATGGGTGGGAAAGTAGATTTGAAGTCAAAGATAAACCATAATCTTACTCAATGGCAGAGTGGACTCAGAGCTCCATGGTTTTCTCTTACACCTATTTAGGTAACAAAATCCTGGGAGACAACGATCACTGAGAAAGTGTCAACTGTCAACTGTTCCCAAACTCTCAAAAATCTCTCTGAACTGCTGACAGTTTAAATATGGTACAGATTTTAAAAATTATATTCGAACCAATAGGCAATTTATTTTGATAGGATGTCAGCATTGCGGGCAAGGCCAGTATATATTGTTCATCCAGAACTCGTCTGGAGAAAGTGGTGAGCTATCTTCTTGAACCAACGCAGCCATATGGTACAAGGGGACACACTGTGCTATTAGGCAGGGCTTTCTAGGATTAGCAGCCAGAAATAGCAATATAACTTCAAAGTGGAATGGGGAAAGATTTGGCTGCACTTTCACATTGGTTGTATTCCATGCATTTGCTGCCCATATCCTTATAATCGAGGACAAGAATTTGGAAAGAGTTGTCCAAAAAACTTTGCCAAGTTGCTACAATTGATCTGGTATAACTTACTTTTATCTAGTGCTAATAGCTACCACTGTGTATTGGCAGGTGGAATACTGAAGATGGTGAACGTTGTATCAAGTATGTGAACTGTTTTATTCTTCAAATATCTTAATTTAGGCTGTACAATTTTTAACCTCTTTCTCCTAGTCACAGGTTTTAGCACTCAATTGTACAGGTCAGCACCTTCAGAAGCAATAAGTGACAATAATATAGAAAAGAATGAACCCCAATGGAGGAAATATGAATGGTGAAGCTTCTCCGATCAATGCCTAGAATGGAACAGAAGCAGGAACTGTTCATGAGGTTGAAACATCAAATTGTTTTTCTCTCCGATAGATGCTGCCTAATTAAGGTTTAATAATTAAGGTTTCAATTAATTTCTGATTTGATTGAACATTTCCAGACTTCACAGTATTCTGCTCCAATTTAAGATGACATCTGGAATGCACTACCTAAAAAAGGTGGTGGAATCAGATTCAAGTTTTTTTTAAAACAATAAAAGTCAACCTGTTTGGACATTTTTTCTCTCACAGTAGTAGAACTTAAGTCCCACCTTCTAGCCCAGAAGTAGAGTCATAAAACCATTAACCAGACAGAATGAGACTGACAACTTAAGAGACTTCAGGAACGAGACTGCTCTTTGAAATTAACGAGGTAAAAACAATGACTGCTGATGCTGGAAACCAGATTCTGGATCAGTGGTGCTGGAAGAGCACAGCAATTCAGGCAGCATCCGAGGACAGGCAAAATTGACGTTTTGGGCAAAAGCCCTTCATCAGGAATAAAGGCAGAGAGCCTGAAGCGTGGAGAGATAAGCTAGAGGAGGGTGGGGGTGGGGATAGAGTAGCATAGAGTACAATAGGTCAGTGGGGGAGGAGATGAAGGTGATAGGTCAGGGAGGAGAGGGGTGGAGTGAGAGTTTCCCCGGCCCCCAACGCCTCATCTTCACCATGGATATCCAATCCCTCTACACCTCCATCCGCCATGACCAGGGCCTCCAAGCCCTCCGTTTTTTTCCTCTCCAGACGTTCCCAACAGTACCCCTCCACCGACACTCATTCGTTTGGCCGAACTGGTCCTCACCCTTAACAATTTCTCCTTTCAATCCTCCCACTTCCTCCAGACCAAAGGGGTAGCCATGGGCACACGTATGGGCCCCAGCTATGCCTGTCTCTTTGTTGGCTACGTAGAGCAGTTGATCTTCTGTAATTACACCGGCACCACTCCCCACCTCTTCCTCCACTACATTGATGACTGCGTTGGCGCCACCTCGTGCTCCCGCGAGGAGGTTGAGCAATTCATCAACTTCACCAACACATTCCACCCTGACCTTAAACTTACCTGGACCATCTCTGACACCTCCCTCCCCTTCCTGGACCTCTCCATCTCCATCAGTAACGACCGACTTGACACTGACATTTTCTACAAACCCACCGACTCCCACAGCTATCTGGATTACACCTCTTCCCACCCTACCTCTTGCAAAAATGCCATCCCGTATTCCCAATTCCTCCGCCTCCGCCGTATCTGCTCCCAGGAGGAGCAGTTCCACCATAGAACACACCAGATGGCCTCCTTCTTTAGAGACCGCAATTTCCCTTCCCACGTGGTTAAAGATGCCCTCCAACGCATCTCGTCCACATCCCGCACCTCCACCCTCAGACCCAACCCCTCCAACCGCAACAAGGACAGAACGCCCCTGGTGCTCACCTTCCACCCTACCAACCTTCACATAAACCAAATCATCTGCCGACATTTCCGCCACCTCCATCAGACCCCACCACCAGGGATATATTTCCCTCCCCACCCCTCTCCGCCTTCCGCAAAGACCGTTCCCTCCGTGACTACCTGGTCAGGTCCACGCCCCCCTACGACCCACCCTCCCATCCTGGCACTTTCCCCTGCCACCGCAGGAACTGTAAAACCTGCGCCCACACCTCCTCCCTCACCTCTATCCAAGGCCCTAAAGGAGCCTTCCACATCCATCAAAGTTTTACCTGCACATCCACTAATATCATTTATTGTATCCGTTGCTCCCGATGCGGTCTCCTCTACATTGGGGAGACTGGGCGCCTCCTAGCAGAGCGCTTTAGGGAACATCTCCGAGACACCCGCACCAATCAACCAAGTCGCCCCGTGGCTCAACATTTCAACTCCCCCTCCCACTCTGCCGAGGATATGGAGGTGCTGGGCCTCCTCCACCGCCGCTCCCTCACCACCAGACGCATGGAAGAAGAACGCCTCATCTTCCGCCTCGGAACACTTCAACCCCAGGGCATCAATGTGGACTTCAACAGCTTCCTCATTTCCCCTTCCCCCCACCTCATCCTAGTTTCTAACCTCCAGCAACACGATCCCCTGACTTGTCCGGACTTGTCCGACCTGCCCAGCTCCTTTTCCACCTATCCACTCCACCTTCTCCTCCCTGACCTATCACCTTCATCTCCTCCCCCACTGACCTATTGTATTCTATGCTACTCTATCCCCACCCTCCTCTAGCTTATCTCTCCACGCTTCAGGCTCTCTGCCTTTATTCCTGATGAAGGGCTTTTTGCCCGAAACGTCGATTTTGCCTGTCCTCGGATGCTGCCTGAATTGCTGTGCTCTTCCAGCACCACTGATCCCGATGCTCTTTGAAATTGCCATGCAGTATCATTCTACAATCACATTTTCACTCATCATTTACAGTACTTAATTTCTCATTGAATCACAATTAAACTAGTAGAATTAGGAATACTAGCTTAAAAGATAGTGAATTCTATGTAATCTTTATGTCTTGTGTCCGTGCTCTGCTCTATTGTCTGCCTGAAACTTTAAGGAAGCTGCAGGTATGTGCATTAAACCTGAAAAGGTCATTTGCCTGCCTCATTCCTTAGTTCAGACCACAAGGTGCTCTGGGATATTGCAGTGCAGCACAATACATGACAAAGTTGTTTGAACGCAGTGGTTGAAGACAGCACATTAGGTAGAAAAAGAATTAGAAGAGCAAATTCCCAATATTTTAATGCTGTTTCCTGCATAAGGTCAGGCCATTGTCAAGTATGAACAAATTGGGAAAAGTGGACAGTTTTAGATATATTTACTGCATCAGTTTTCATTTTTTGATAGAATGTATTTGCAGGCAAACTGGGTTGCACAGGGTCACTTTGGTCAGCCTCAAGTTTGCATGCAGACCTCACCGCAATTTTATTGCCTCTTTAAATATGTTAACCATAATTTCCCACAAGAGTTTGGCTGAAGTCTGTCTAATGCAGTGTACAGTTGTAAAAAGGTTTCCCTACTTTCATATTCCAACAACTTGCAATAACAGCAAACTTCCCATTTGTCTTTCTAACCTTTTAGGAGTACAATGACACCCAGATCTCTCAGTATCACAGCATTCTGCAGTCTCCATTTAAATTATGCTTATGTATTATTCCTGACAAAGGGAACAACTTGTAATTTCTCTCACAAAATGGCAAAAAAATTGCATACTCAATTAAGATATCTACACCCCTTTTTATATCCTGGCTTTTTCAAAGCTTATTTTATTTTTATGATTTTGACAACAATGCAATCAGTCCTTCACCCAGATCGCAAATATTGTAGTTGAGGTCTAATCCTTACGGCACTTCACAAGCTACTTTCTGCCCCAGCATTTATACATGCTGAAAACATTACAACAAGCAACTTTAATGTATATAGAAAAAGAAGAGTATCTGAAGTGAGTGTTGATCCTTGGAAGGTGAAACTGGGGAATTAATGGTGGGGAAACAAGGCAATACTGGAGATGGAGCATGTTTTAAAAAAAAACTACCCTCACTGCAAAAGGCACAAAAAATTGCAAGAACAGTAGACACAATTTACTTCATTATTAGCTTAGAGATGATTCAGTAGGTTAATCCCCAGTATGAAAGAATTGTCTTATGAGCAAAGTTTAAAACAAATACTCATTGGAATTTAGAATGAGAGGTGATCTCATTGAGATACATAGTATTTAAATGGCTTCGCAGGATAAATGCTGAAAATGTTTCCCCTTAAAGGAGAGTCCAGTGCCAGAGAACATCCTCTCAGAACTAAGAGCCACCAATTTCAGTGCACAGTCCTTATGTATACTTGAGGCCAAGATGGATAGATTGCTGATCAGTAAGGGAATCAGGTGTTTCAGGGAAAGGATAGGAAAGTACCTGCTTCCAGGTAATTCAAGGGCTGTCATGTCTTATAAAATTGTTCTGCTTTATGGTGCAACATGTTTGAGAGGAAAGCCAAAGGGCTGTGTTCCACAATTAGCATACCCCACCCCAACAGGCCCAGAGAGTTCTCAGACACCCAGCTCATCTGAATGCTCTTCCTCGCAAAGCGAGAACATTAAATAGCTTTTTCCCACGTGCATCTAAAGGAGATAAATTTGGCAAGCCCCCGAGAAGAGAGACAGTGTCTACCTTAACGTTGGTCTCCAGGACCCTCTATTACTTCCAACTCTTGCTCCCAGATCTCACATAGTCGCTCAATATCGTTCAAGGCACCGCACCCCAGTAAGTGGTAGACAGTACTAACCAAGTATGTGCTTGTGGCATGAAGCATTCTCTTCTGTCAGACCCAAAAGGGTTGGTAAAAAAGCATAGTCTTTTTGTTTGGATAAAGCCCCTAAACTGAAAGGAAGGAAAGAGGTCTCTGCTGGGCGAACCATACTTGCAGCTCATTTGGTCGAAGGACCAAGTCTCCCAAACAGGAACCCCAAGCTGCCCAAAGTTTGAATCTGTGGTCCATCATCCCTGGCTGAAATCTGGGCGCACCAACTATAGGGTAAGAAAGGAGGTTTCAGATTATCTGCCCTTGCTCTGTCACATTGCTCTCCACGCTTTGACTGAAATAATAATGATTGGATTCAGAGAGTAATCCATAACTGCCCTCATCTTACCCATAAACAATAAGGGGGCACTTTGCCTGGGAGGCCTCAATATTCAACTATATGGATCTCGGGTCCTCAAAAGCCCAGTTACCCACAAAGGACAGAAGGGAACTTCATTGATATCTTAATATCTGGAAAGGCTACTCCCCAAACCCTTTGGGTAGCTGCAATTTGGCAAGCTTAATGAGGAGCTGCCTGTTATGCCAAATAAAAGAACTAAGCCAACCAATGAGTCTCCACAATGTTTGCTTGGGAAACACAGGGGGCATTCACATGGGATATACCAAACAAGGAAGGACATTAATTTTGATAAGGGCTATTCGACCTAACCAGGATATTGGAATGTTCTCCTATCTTTGAAGATCTTCTCTAATCTTGTCAAGTGAGCAAACTTAGCCTTAAATAAATGATCAAAGGTGGGACTAACAAAAATACCTAAGTAAAGAAAGCCCCCTGCAACCATTTAAAGGGGAATCGTAATTCACCTTCAATATCAGGTATTCCCTTAAGACCTCAGGGTATTAATCCTATACCCTGAAAAAGAGCCAAATAAAATAACACATTGTATTAAAAGGGGTGCAGAAACTGCCAGGTTCGATGATAACAGAAGAAATCATTTGCATATAATGCGATCTTATGTGCCCTTGATCTCACTTCCAATACAGCTATGTTGGGGTCCAGTCACTTTTAAAAGATTCATAGACCCCTCAAGTTCAATGAATTTTGATTTCTCAGATCACATCTTCTCTCCCACCTATTGGAAACATTGGATAAATGACAGTGAAAGCTAGCTGGATGGTACAAAAATGCATCGCCTATTTGCTCATTATGTGAACAGATATGGAACATTCTCAAGAACGATGTCCTTGGTAAGCTGCACAGCTGCTCATAAGATTTGCATATGATGGGCTTGTAAGTGCAATGACCTCTAGTTTGGTAACGCGCTGTTGAGCATGGAACTTGGAGGCCCATGCAACTGTAGGGAGCAGAGGGAACACCCTCAGCTTCTTGCAGCTTTCTGTTCCCTGGATATTTTTCTAATAAACCACTCAGGAATTTTTCCATAGCCATTAACAACACCTTTTCACTTTCACTGAACCTGCATGCATTGCTTAACCTTCTGAACAGTTCTAACTTTGAGGGGGATCAGCGTCCTGTTGCTAGGGTGTGATAGTTATTCCTTCTACCCTTGTTTCTAATGCATCGTCAACTGCTTGCCTCAAGCTCTATGCCAACGTTGAACTTATTAAAAATGCATGTATCACTATACTTCAGACTGCTCATCACCAAACTCCAAACAAATCTAAAACTAAACTGAACCTACCTTTTGCAGCATGCAGAATATAGAAATACAAATCAATAGCATATCAACATATGGTTCCTCCATTTTAGAACCCAGGATCTAAATAACATCATGCATCTTCAACATTATAACCACCATGCAATAAGCTCTGCCTAAAAGATATGATATCAGCCAGGAGTCTAATTGACTCAACCATCGTGAACACATTTGAAATTAGACTTAAGTATACTACTTTATGCAGTATCAAATTGAACAAGCAGACTTCACATGCTGAAGCAATACAGCTGTCAACTCATTTTACTGAAAGAAATAGCCAGAGCTGACTTAAAACAAAGTTCACATCTTGAATGCTCAAAGAGAAGGGTTAAAAACAAAGGGGTCAATCAAGACGACTTCTCAGATAAGGTACATCTGCTGAGAATTTTTATAACCCAGTTCTTACTCAGCTACGGCAGATAAAATAGAATTTGAGTTTGAATTGAAGGCTGAAAAATCCATGGAACACGTGCAGCTAAAATGACCAACATGATTCAAGCTAAAGAATAAGTGCTCCAGAGTCCCTAGAAACTATGTCTCTAAGTTACTTTCCCGCATTTCATTTTATTCAATCCTAAAACCACAATCTAAAATTGCAATTATTGATATGATCACAGCTTAATTTTCAGAATGAATCAAATTACAAACAATTATTAAGGATCGATAAACAATTATTATAGGTAGAATAAATAATCATGTGGAAAAGATGGGAGTTTAATGGGTGATTGGAAAGTCAGTTCAAAATTCTAAAGAGGAAGCCATGTTTAACTAACTAGGAGGTTTTTTGAAGTTGTTAGAAAGGCTCGATGAGGGTAACACTGTTAAAGAAAGCAATACATGATTTCTGTTTGATACAGTGCCTAACAGACTCTAGGAATGTTACAGGTCACGGTATGAAAGGGACAGTAACAACATGGATACAAAATTGGCTAGATAACAGGAAACAGCGGTGGTCAATGGATATTTTACAGTCAAGTGAAGGTTCTCCCCAGGGTTGAGATTTGGGATCCTTGCTTCTCCTGATATATATGAATGATTTGGAGCTTGGTGTGCAACGGACAATTTCACAGTTGCAGATGACATGGAGCTTGTAAGAATTGTAAACTGTGGAAAAGGATAGTGCGGAATTCGAAACACACAATGACCAAGTGGAGGAGTATGTGGGTAGATGACAAAGAATTGTGAGATAATGTACTTTGGTTGGAAGAATATCAAACTAAAACAAAACAGGGGATATAATTGTAAAGGGGGTGCAGGAACGGAGGGACGTGGGTGTATCTGTGCACAAATCATTGAAGGTGGTAGGAAGGGGGAGACAGCAGTTAAAGCACAGTGCTCTCGACCTTATTACAAGAAGCAAAGCACAGGAACTGGGGGTGATGTGGAACTTGTACACGACATTTGCTAGATGTCATCTCGAGTTTCTTTATACACTTGTGGGCCCATTATAGGAAAGATGGGAAGGCATTGGAGACTACGCAGAACAATTTACAAGAATGGGTCAAGGTATGAGAAACTTCAGTTTTGCAAATAAACTGAATATGTTGGGACTGTTCTCCTCTCGTAAGGGAGAGAGGGATTTGATCGAAGCTTTCAAAATCATGTCTGGGCTGAATAGAATAGATTGGAACCAGTTTCTTGCTCAAAAGGGGAAAAAATCCAAAAGTGATGTCCAAACGTGGATGACGTGAGAAAATACATTTTCAAACAGCAAGTAGTTAGGGCCTGGAATGTACTGACTGGAAAATGGAGGCAGGTTCAGTTGTGGCAAGCAAGTGGGCATCGGAAGAGGTGAACAGGTTGAGGGGTGGCAGATGGAGTTTAATTTGGATAAACGTGAGATATTACATTTTGGTGAAACAAACAAGGGCAGGACTTCCACAATTAATAGTAGGGCTCTGGGTAATGTTATAGGACAGAGAACCAAGGGTTAAGATACATAATCCTTTGAAACTTGTTTCACAGATAGGCAGGCTGCATTCAGCACACTTGCCTGCATTGTTCAGACCTTTGAGTATGGGGTTGGGACGCCGTGCTGAGGTTGTATAGGATGGTTGCCATTAAATTTGAGAGGACTCAAAAGATTTACCAGGATGTTGCCAGGAATAGAAGGCTTATGCATAAAGACTGATTGGGGCAACTTTCCACTGGAGCATATCAAGTTAAGGGGTGATCTTATAGAGGTTTATAAAATCATGAGGGGCATAGGCAATATGAATAGCAAAGCTCTTGTCCCCAAGGTGGGGAAGTTCAAAACCGGGAGCATATTTTTAAATGTGAGAGGAGAATGATTTAAAAAGGATGAGGTGCATTTTAAAAAAATAAAAACAGTGGTTCATAATCGGAATGAACTGCTAGAGGAAGTGGTGGATGCAGGTATAGTTACATTTAAAAGACATTTGGATAAGTACATGATTAGGAAGTGTTTGGAGGGATATGGGCCAAGTGCAGGCAAGTGGGATTAGTTTGGCTTGAGAATATGGTTGGCATGGACTAACTAGACCAAAGAGCCTGTTTCCATGTTGTAAGACTATGAAGTGGTGTTCATGGATATGGGAGAAAAGACATGAATTTGGCACTAGGTAATAGAGCCAGCTGACCAAATGGTTTCCTTATGCACCCTAACAATTCTGAGCTCTTGTGAAATGCACTCAAACTGTTATTTTCTCTTGGACTATTTTAACTATCCCAACAGTAACTCAGTCTCATAAAAAAACCCTTATCTCTGATCGGTAGCATAACCAATTGAGCTAAAATTTCGAAACAGATACAATTATCATAGTTAAGCATTGAAACCAGAGGTTTACAGCTCTTGATGCTTTTCCTCATTCTGAACATTGTTCTTGCAACAAGCAGCTGTTAGGAATCTAACCCATATCTTGCTCAATTCTAACTAGGTTCATAAAAAATACAAAACATTCATATACCTGAGTATATAGGCTTCCTGCCTGTCTGTCTTTGTCACACTTATGATCAAACAATGCACATTTTCCAATAGCTTGTCCCACTCAAACCTACAAAAAAAAAGGAAAAACTGTCATTAGTCTTGCAAAGACTCCAAAAGTGACAACTTATCTCAAAATTTAATCTTTGCACAACAATCATCTTTTTAAAAAATATAGCAACATATTGAAGTAGATTGACAAAGCACCTTTCATTCTTAAGATAACAGCAAAAGCTCTGGGACCAGACAACATTCAAACATTAGTACTGAAAACCTGTGCTCCAAAACTAGCTGCGTTCCTCATCAAGCTGTTCCAGTAGAGCCACATCTGTGGCATTTACTTGGCAAAGTAGAAAATTGCCCAAATATATTCTGTACATAGAAAACAGTACAAATACAACCCAATCAATTATTGTTTCATCAGTTTATTTTCAATCAGTCAAGTGCCGTATGAAGTCAGTGCGATCAAACAGTAGTTGATTTGCAATAATCTGTTTGCAACTCCTGATCTCATCACAGCCTTGGACTGAACAAGGACAAGAGCTGAGCTCCAGAGGTGAGGTGACAGTGACAGCACTTGACATCAGGGCAGCATTTGACAGAGTGTGATGTAAGGAGGTCTAGCAAAACTGGAGTCATAAGGCAATCAACAAAAAATCTAGATCGAAGGAAGAAGATACTTGCAATGAAGGTAGGACTGCAAAGGGATCAATCAAACGAGGCCGAGTTAAACAAGTTGCTCTCCATTGACAGGAGGAGGAAACTGGGTCCATTATCTCTGGAATTTAGAGTAAGAGGTGAAGTCATTGAGACAGACAAAAACCTGAAGGAGTCTGACAAAGTAGGCAGATGTTTCCCCTGGCTGAGGAATCTAGAATACAGGAGTACAGCATAAGGATAAGGGACTAATCGTTTCAGACTAAGAAGGAAAAATACATTTACTCAAAAGGGATAAATGTTTTTCTAATTCTCTACCTGAGAGATTGTGAATGCCCCAGAGTGTGTCTTCAAGGTTGACCTACTGATTTTTGATCTCCGAGTTGAAGATGGGAGGGTGGAAAAGTGGAGTAGAAGCACATGACTTCACTGAATGGGTCAGGTGTTTTTTTTGGGCACAGGGTTCAGGGAATAGACCTAGGATATATAACCTGCCAAAGGTCAGTGAGACATTTAGAAACAATAAAAAGGACTAAAATAATTAGTGCTTCTGGCTAACTAATGAAAGCTAGCACCAATTTTTATTCAATTCGTTAATGGATATAATTGGTGAGGATAGTATGGCTGATGCATATTTGGACAGTCAAAAAGCATTTCCCGAAGTGTGCAATATATTACATAGATGGTCACAACTATATTTGGTGGCAAAATAGGTTTAAAAAGAACAAAACTTCAGGGAGGTCCCAGAGAAATTCAGATTGCCATCAGAAAAAAAAAGAATTCAGTTGTGTGGACAGGCCAGACAATTTGGGGAGATCTAGAAAACCTCATCATTCCACACTTTGATGCCAAGTCCCCAGTTTTTTTTTTAAAAAACTCTCAACCTTGCTCACACGCTCATGCATGTCCTCGGTCTGCTGCAGTGTTCAATGAAACTCAATGCAAGTAGAACATTATCTAATCTTATTGAGCACTTTACTGTATTCTGGACTCAATATTGATTTTAATCAGTTTTTTTGCCATGTGATGGCCTGAAACTTGTTTTTCATGAGCTGCTTATTCTAATATTCATATTCACTCTGGATAAATGTTTTGTTTATTACAACCAATACCATTCTCTTTGCCTTTTATTCCATGACATTTCCGACATTCAATCTTATTCACTTTCTATCACATCCCAGGACTTCCCCTTTTTTGATCGCCTGGATCAACAGATCCTAAATTGATCAGAACGAGCGAGGTCCCAATTGTTTGCACAAGCCTCATGTCACGATTTGAGTGCTTAGAACTAAGGCTGACTTCAGTACTGAAGGAACATTTCACCATCAGAGATGGAGAGAGGTGAGAGAGGGCTACGGTGAAGCTCAGATAAGTTTCTTTTCCTCTTTTTAAAATGAGCAGTGGGGATGGAAGCTAGAGCAGTTGCATGCTCGTCTTGTAGGATATAAAAGGTCAGGGTCACTACCAGCATCCTTGCTGACTTTACCTGCAAGTGCTGCCAGCTTTAGCTCTGCACAGACTGCATTAGGGAGCTGAATGAACTCTGGACCATTTGGAAGGCTGAGGGGTTGATAGAGGAGACACTGGAAGGTAATCATACCTCGGTTACAAGATGAAAGTAGCTGGGTGACCATCAGGAGAGGGAAAGGGAGTAGGGAGTTGTGTAGGGGTCCCCTGTGCCTGCACCCCTCAATAACAAAAACTGTTTTGGATACTTTTGGGGGAAGGCGGGAGAATAACCTCCCAGGGGAAAGCCAGAGCAGCCAGGGCTCTGGCATTGAGTCTAGCCCTGTGGTTCAGGGGAACAGACAGGAGACTCTGTGGACAAGAATGAGACTCCCCGCTGGTATGATGCCTCCTGGCTGCCAGCATTAGGGATGTCTTGGATCGAGTCTACTGCATTCTTAAAGGGGAGGGTAGGCAGCCAGAAGTTGTGGTACACGTTGGTATCAATGACAAAGCTAAGAAAAGGGATGTGGTCATAAAAGGTAAATTTTGAGAGTTAGGAAGGAAGCTAAAAAGAAGGTCCTCAAGGGTCTCTGGGTTGCTGCCTGCGCCACATGCTAGTGAGGGCAGAATAAGAAGATATGGCAGACAAACCAGTGGCTGAAGAGTTGGTGCAGGGTTCCAGATTTGTGGATCACTGGGTTCTCTTCTGGGAAAGGTAGGACCACAAAATGGACAAGTTACAACTGAACTCCAGGGGGACCAATATCCTTGCGGACAGACTTGCTATAGCTGTTAGGGAAGCTTTAAACTGGGTGGGAACCAGAGTGTCAGGTCAGAAGATGCCAGTAGTTGGCATAAAGGGAGATGCAAGAAGCAGAGTGTGAGATGAAGGGTAGCCTAAATGGCAAGTGGATGGGAGTATAGACAGAAAGGCAGGAGGAAGCAATGCAGAGACCAGAGCAAAAGTTAGAAAAGAGTAAAATTGGATGCCAGAATCATATGCGAAGACAGGGAGATTGCTAAATGCTAAAGGGACAATGAGCATAAGGGCACTTTATTCCAATGCCTGAAGTATTCAAAAGAAAGTCGATGAACTTATTGTGTAAATCAGTACAAATGGGTATGATTTAGCTGTCATTACAAAAATGTGGTTGCAGGGTGGTTATGACTGAATTAAATATCCAAGGATATCAGATAATTAGGAAGGATAAGAGGGTAAGGGACATGGGGTCACGCTTTTACGTAACGATGAGATTATGGCTATCGAGAGACACAATATAGGATCTAAGGAGCAAAATGTTGAATCCATTTGGGTGGAGATCAGGAATAATGAGGGGAAGAAGTCATTGGTAGGAGTGTCTATAGGCCACCCAACAATAGTGCTACAGTGGCACAGGCGATCAAGAAACTTATGATGCACGTAATAATGAAATGGCAGCAGTTATGGGGGGGCTTTAACATGCATATTGATTGGCTGAATCAAGTCAGTAGAGGCAGTCTTGAACAGGGGCTCACAGAAATCATCTGTGATAAATTTCTTGAATAGCATGTCACTGAACCCACAAGGGAGCATGCAATCTTAGATCTGGTCCTGTGTATGAGACATGTAAAATTAACAATTACGTAGTTAGGGATCCTCTCAGAGTGATCACAGTATGATCAAATTTTGGATACAAATGGAGGATGAAAAAGTATAATCAAAAACCAAGGTGTTATGCTTAAACAAGAGAGACTGTAATAGGATTAGGAAGGAGTTGGCTAAATTAGACTGGGAACACAAGTTATATGGTGGAACAGTAGAAGCCTTTCAAAGAGATTTTTCCCAGAGCTCAAGGCAAATATATTCTAGTGAAAACCAAGAATAGCAAGGGTAGGAAGAGCCAGCCTTGGATAAAGAAAGGAAAGATATATTATGAAAGCAAACTAGCACAGAATATAAAATCAGGGAGGAAAAGTTTTTATAAATACATGCATATAAAATGGAAAAGTGGGGCTAAAGTGGACTAAAGTCTCTTGCAGGATGCGAAAGAGAAATTAACATTGGGTAATGCTGAAACGATCAAGGCCTTGAATAACTATTTGTCTCAGTCTTCACAGTGGAAGATATGTCTTATCATGCCAAGGAATGAGGTTAAGGATACATTGGGAGGTGAGGACCTCAATTCAATTGTTATCACTAAAGGGTAGGGTTGAGCAAACCTGAGGGTCTAAAGGTAAATAAGTCCCCTGGTCCTGACTGAATACATCCCTGGATGCTGAACGAAATGACAGAAGTTTAGAAGATGTGTTAGTGATAATTTATCAAAATTCATTGGATTCTGGGCAGGTCCTGGTGGACCTGAAGACAGCAAATGTCACACCGCTGTTTAAAAAAGGGTGTTGGCATAAGGCAGGTATCTATAGACCAGTTATCTTAACATCTGCAGTTGGGAAAATGCTGGAGACTATCAAGAAAGAAGAAATAGTGAAACATCTGGACGGAAAGGTTCCTATCAGGTGGATGCAGCTTGGATTCAAGAAGGGAAGGTCGTGTTTGACAAACACATTGGAGTTTTGAGGATTTAACAAGCACAGTGATCGGGGGGGGGGGGGGGGGGGGGGGGGGGGGTGTTTAAAGAGAACCAGTGGATGCTGTATACTTGGATTTCCAGAAGGCATTCAATAAAGTGCCACACCTTGGATTAATCCATTAGAATGCATGGAGTTGTGTGGAATGTACTAGCATGGATAGAGGACTGGTTAACCAACAGAAAGCAGCGAGTCAGGATAAATGGTTGTTTCTCAGGATGGAGATCAGTGGTGAGCTGTCAGGGGTGGGTGATGAGGATAGATATAAAGAATTTGGAAGAGGAGATGGTAACGTATCCAGGTTTGCTGATGACAATAAATTGAGTGGAAAGGCAAACTGTGCAGAGGATTGAGGGTCTGCTAAGATTTAGATTGGTTGAGTGGGCAACGGTCTGACAGATGGAGTACAATGTTGGGTTATCCACTTTGTAAGTTAAAAAGTGTTGGTCAATAGACAATAGGTGCAGGAGTTGGCCATTCTGCCCTTCCAGCCTGCACCACCATTCAATATGATCATGGCTGATCATCCTTAATCAGTATCCTGTTCCTGCCTTATCTCCATAACCCTTGATTCCACTATCCTTGAGAGCTCTATCCAACTCTTTCTTAAATGAATCCAGAGACTGGGCCTCCACTGCCCTCTGGGGCAGAGCATTCCACACAGCCACCACTCTCTGGGTGAAGAAGTTTCTCCTCATCTCTGTCCTAAATGGTCTACCCCGTATTTTTAAGCTGTGTCCTCTGTTTCGGCACTCACCCCGCAGCGGAAACATGTTGCCTGCCGCCAGAGTGTCCAATCCTTTGATCATCTTATATGTCTCAACCAGATCCCCTCTCAGTCTTCTAAACTCAAGGGTACACAAGCCCAGTCGCTCCAGTCTTTCAGTGTAAGGTAATCCCGCCATTCCAGGAATTGACCTCGTGAACCTACGCTGCATTCCCTCAATAGCCAGAATGTCTCTCCTCAAATTTGGAGACCAGAACTGCACACAGTACTCCAGGTGTGGTCTCACCAGGGCCCTGTACAGCTGCAGAAGAACCTCTTTGCTTCTATACTCAATCCCTCTTGTTATGAAGGCCAGCATGCTATTAGCCTTCTTCACTACCTGCTGTACCTGCATGCTTACCTTCATTGAGTGGTGTACAAGAACCCCCAGATCTCTCTGTACTGCCCCTTTACCTAAATTGATTCCACTTAGGTGGTAATCTGCCTTCCTGTTCTTGCCACCAAAGTGGATAAGGATCCATTTATCCACGTGAAAGTGCATCTGCCATGCATCTGAGCACTCACCTAACTTGTCCAGGTCACCCTGTAATCTCCTAACATCCTCATCACATTTCACCCTGCCACCCAGCTGATGAAATTTGCGAATGTTATTGCTAATACCATCTTGTATATCCTGAAGATAGATTGTAAAAAGCTGCGGTCCCAGTACTGATCCGTGCGGTACCCCACTGGTCAGTGCCCGGCATTCCAAAATGGAGGGGTGGAGGAGTGTGGAAGGATGAGAGAATGCAGGCTGCGGCCATATGCAGCAGGGGGAGGGCTTGCAGTTGGCCTGTGTGGGGATGTGGGAGACTACAGGAGCCTGGTGGGCAAGGGCTGGCTGAAAGGCAGCTGGAGGGACGGAGGGAGGGAAGCACGCACGGAGGAGGAAGAGCAAAGAGAAAAGAGAAAAAAAAGCCAAAGGGGATAAAGAGAAAGAGCAAGAAAGAAAATGTGGCTGGCCAGCACGCCTTGAAGTAGGGAGAAAAGGCAGGGGCCAGCGCCTGCGGCCATACTAGTCTGAAAACGCCCGATCTCGTCTGATCTCGGAAGCTAAGCAGACTCAGGCCTGGTTAGTACTTGGATGGGAGACCGCCTGGGAATACCAGGTGCAGTAGGCTTTTTCCGCCAGCAGTGGCTGCTCAAGTCACCCCTCTGCACTTGTCTTGTGCCAGGCAATGGAGCGGCAGGTTATTTTTGCTGCTGCTGCTGTGCCTGGCATCAGTCTCCTGCAGGCACGAGACACGGAGGGGAGGAGAGCGGAGCGCTGCCAAAATCAGCAAGAAAGGCGGAAAGAAAGGGATTGGGGCTGCACGCTGTCTGCGGGTGGCAGTCAGGAAAGGCGGACAACAGACAATAGGTGCAGGAGTTGGCCATTCTGCCCTTCCAGCCTGCACCACCATTCAATATGATCATGGCTGATCATCCTTAATCAGTATCCTGTTCCTGCCTTATCTCCATAACCCTTGATTCCACTATCCTTGAGAGCTCTATCCAACTCTTTCTTAAATGAATCCAGAGACTGGGCCTCCACTGCCTTCTGGGGCAGAGCATTCCACACAGCCACCACTCTCTGGGTGAAGAAGTTTCTCCTCATCGCTGTCCTAAATGGTCTACCCCGTATTTTTAAGCTGTGTCCTCTGTTTCGGCACTCACCCCGCAGCGGAAACATGTTGCCTGCCGCCAGAGTGTCCAATCCTTTGATCATCTTATATGTCTCAACCAGATCCCCTCTCAGTCTTCTAAACTCAAGGGTACACAAGCCCAGTCGCTCCAGTCTTTCAGTGTAAGGTAATCCCGCCATTCCAGGAATTGACCTCGTGAACCTACGCTGCATTCCCTCAACAGCCAGAATGTCTCTCCTCAAATTTGGAGACCAGAACTGCACACAGTACTCCAGGTGTGGTCTCACCAGGGCCCTGTACAGCTGCAGAAGGACCTCTTTGCTTCTATACTCAATCCCTCTTGTTATGAAGGCCAGCATGCTATTAGCCTTCTTCACTACCTGCTGTCCCTGCATGCTGTGGTGAAAGGGTTAAAATTGTGTCCCAATACATGTGTGAATCTAACCGAAAATGGAAGGTGTCGCTTAGTCCCGTGTGAATCTTATTACACACCTTCCCGTGTGAATCTTCTTATCTGTATGTGACCAGAATGGAATGTGTTTTTCAGCCTTGCTCTGCTGTTCACATGAATGTTTCGATCTCGAAAAGAGTATATCAGCTGGAAAAGTCTCCAGTTCGGTAGAGTCTGCTCCGGGGTTGCGTTTAACCGCCGAGCGTGGGTTGTTGGCAACCGCTCTACGAGAACTGACGGCTCCCAGTTCTGGTAACACGTAGAGTGAGTATAAACCAGACCCGTTGTAAGTACGAGACCTGGTTGTGGCGACGCTGCGGGGAATAAAACACTTATATTCTAGCAGACTCGCCTCTTGGCTGTTTGTTCTGTGTCAGACTACTTTCCTGCGAGCCTGGTCCTTGACCTTGAGAATTTTTTTTAAAACATTTTGGCGTAGTCAGCAGGATCAATCGCAATTGAGGAAAGATTTTGATACAGAACAATGTTTTGGAAAAAGGCTAAGAAACCAGAGGAACAAACTGTGGAGGTCCCGACCGTCCCGGGATGGCATGGACCGTGGCATGGCGTGGCAGTTTGTTTGAGAAATGGTGGGGGGCGACCGGAGAACTGGGAGGCCGAGGGCATAGGAACCCCAGGGTCGCTGCTGTCCACCCTTGAGAGGATCCCAGTCCTGCCGAAGAACCCCTTGCCTGGGGTACAGCGGAGGATGTGGGCCTGTGCGGCGGCTTGTAGACAACAGTCAGACAAGCGCCAAAAAGCTGAAGCAGAATTAGCCCTCCTGAAACATGAGCAGGGACTCAGTTCGGGAGATGCCTCTATGTTGAGGCAGGAAATTATGAAGTTAAAAGCTGAATTGACAGCATTAACTGAACTAGCAGGACGAACTATTATGTATCTGTCTGCTAAGAAACGGAAAGAGAAAAGGAAGGTCCCTCGAACCCCGGACCCAGTACAAGTACGGGCGTTTGTAGCCCAGTTAAATAACGGGGATCGGTGGGATATCGATCATTGGGATGGGAACATTTGGGGAGATTCAGATGATCAGTACGAAGAGGACCCACCCGTACTCCAAGCTAAACCAGTGGTTAGGAGAAAGCAGGTTCAGAGACGTCTCCCAGTGCAACGGGAGGTAATGTTAGATGAGGAAGGAAACCCTATACGGAATGAACAAGGGGAGGCAATTATGCATGAATTACCGCGGGCTCAGCCTCCTGCAGAATTCTCTGAATTAACGGAAGACTTCACTACCGATGAGGTGCTGTTTATCACCCAGAAAACCCGACGTAATCCTGGGGAGCCGTTAGAGCTATGGCTAGTTCGGCTCCTCGAGGAAGGGGGGCAACAAGTGCAGGTAGACTATCAGGATGCTCCCAAGTTTGGTGGATTAGCAAAGGATGCTGCCATAGACCTGGGGTACCGCAGACAAGCCAAGGATATGGTAATAGATCGCAGTATGGGGACCTTATTTGGGATGTATGCCAGGGCAGTGGCCGAACAGTATCCCTTCCCGTCCGATTGGCCCCCCTTGGAAGGAACTTGGACAACAATTAAGGAAGGGGTTCAGAGGCTAACCCGTTTGTGTGTGCGGGATGCCCTGTTGCTGGGAGTGCTGGACGAGGTAGATAACACAAATGTTAGTAGACAGACTAGAGACCACCTAGTGAAGACTGCCCCCCCCCATTATAAACCACTGTTATTAACCATAATGTTGAGTGGACGGGGAGAAACCCTAGGAGATGCCCGTAGTATGATGAGGGAGATGGGTGGTTTGGGGGATTGGGGACCCACAACCCGTGCTTCTCAGGGGGGCACGGAGGGGCGTCGCCCTGAGGCTCGGGCAGGGGGAAAAGTAAACCCTAATCAAGGAAGTAACCAAGGCCCCTCACGGCGTGCTTTGTGGCAAGCTTTGATACGGGCGCAGGTCCCAGCATCGGAGATTGATGGCCTACCTACACCGGAATTAAAAGACTTATGCAGACGAAAGGGACTGAAGGTGTCCCGGGTAGAGACGGAGTCCCGACCCACTATGGAAGACCTAGTGGAATTACTAACACAAAAATGTCAGACACGGGGTCCGGTTGTTAATGAGCCTCGAAGGGGTAGAACTTCCACTTCCCAGCGGTGGGAATCCTCGGAGGACGAGGAGGAGGAGGAGGTACGGCCTCCCCTCCGAGAGTGTTATAAAGTGGATAGGCGTGGCCGGAAACCTAGTAAGAAAGGCAAGAACAAAGAAGGGCGAGGCAAACGTCTTTACCCAGTGCTGTCTGGGGAAGATGAATGGGAGGAACAATAGGAATCGGGCCAAGCCCCAAGGGTTTGCCCACGAACGAGCCAATGGTCAGCAGACGACATTCGACCTCATGTATCATTGACTATCTATTGGCGCAAATCCGTCCAAACCGTTATGGCTCTAGTGGACACAGGGGCGGAGGCCACCTTAATCTATGGGACGCCCCATAAGTTTAAAGGAACCCCAGTCACGCTGGTTGGGCTGGGAGGTAATCTGATTGAAGGAAAAACAGTACAATTGCCCCTAAAGATAGGTACAATGCCCATTAAAACTTATTCAATTATCATTACACCAGTTAGAGAATGGATCCTGGGAATGGACATTCTGGCCGGTTTAACACTTCACCTCCAACAAGGGAAGTTTGAATTTGGAATCACGAAAATGGCTTTGCGCTGTAGGACGGTGTTAGTGGGAAAGGTTAAAATGGACCCCTTCCCCATCCCGATCGCCGATCGCGTAATAAGTCTTAGACAGTATAGGATTCCCGGCGGACGTAAAGAAATATCCGCCACAATTAAGGATTATTTGGAAGCGGGAGTGCTTAGGACATGCACCACGGCGTGGAATAACCCCTTATGGCCCGTACATAAAGCCGATGGGTCATGGCGGATGACGGTAGATTATCGGCAACTAAACCGTCACACTCCGGCCTTGACGGCAGCGGTCCCGGATGCCGTCACTATTATAGGACGAATCCAACATCATCCAGGGGTGTGGTACGGAGTAATTGATTTGGCTAATGCCTTCTTCACAATTCCTATTCCCGAAGATAGGCAGGAACAGTTCGCATTCACTTGGGAGGGTAGACAATTCACGTTCACACGACTGCCCCAAGGATATCTGCATAGCCCTACTATCTGCCACCGGATAGTTGCAGAACACTTGGCTGCCTTTAAAGTGCCTGACGAAGTGATGATCTCGCACTATATTGACGATATGATGATACAGGGGACAAGTCAGAAGCAGGTTCAGGAATTGCTGGACCAACTGGTTCAACATATGCGAGGATATGGGTGGGAGATCAACCCAGCCAAAATCCAGGGTCCCTCACAAACGGTAAAATTCTTAGGAATCGTGTGGAACAAGGGGGAAAGGGAAATCACTGCGAAAGCTAAAAATAAGATTCAGGTCTTTGCCGTCCCTCACACCCAGAAGGACGTGCAGCAATTTATTGGGTTATTCGGATTCTGGAGACAGCATATTCCCCATTTAGGACAAATTTTAAAACCTTTGTATCGAGTTACGAGGAAAAAGGCAGCGTTCGAATGGACGGAGGTCCATCAAACTGCATTTGAAATGGCCAAGCAAGCGATACAGCAAGCTGTATCCTTGGGAAAGATACAGTCAGGACCTGTAGAACTGCAAGTCTCAGCACAGGGGGATTATGCCAATTGGAGCTTATGGCAAAAACAGGGAAGAACCCGTAAGCCATTGGGATTTTGGTCCCGAAAATTACCCCCGGCAGGGGAACGGTATACCCCCTTTGAGAAACAGTTATTAGCATGCTACTGGGGCTTGGTGGAAACCGAAGCCCTGACCATTGGACATGAAGTGATCATGAGAACAGCTATCCCTATTCTTCCGTGGGTACTTAGTGACCCCACTACCCACCGAATAGGAACTGCCCAAGAGAGCAGCATCATTAAATGGAAATGGTATGTGTCGGAGAGAGTGCGGACTGGACAGAAAGGAGTGTCAGTCCTACATGAGCAAGTGGCGGAGGCCCCTGAGGAAGGGGAAAAACGGTTTGAGGTGATTGAATACAAGGAATCACCCGTTAAGATGGGAAAACGGTATGATGAACTGACCCCGGATGAACAAGCCACGGCTTGGTTCGTAGATGGGTCAGCCCAATGGAAAGCGGGACAGCGTAGATGGAAAGCTGCCGCCTTTAACCCAAAACAAGGCACTACCCTAGAAGAATTAGGGGAGGGAAAAAGTAGTCAGTGGGCAGAATTAAAAGCAGTGCATATGGTAGTCATGCAAGCAGGGGTCATGGGAGTTTGTTTGTTCTCTGACTCGTGGTCAGTGGTTAACGGCATGACACAATGGATGCCAACTTGGCAGGCCAATCAGTGGATGATCCAGAATAGGGAAGTATGGGGTAAACAGTTATGGGAAGATATATGGGAGAAAGCTCAATACCTGGTCATATACATCACCCACGTAGATGCCCATACATCTCGAAATGATGTGGAAGCTCTACATAACCGATATGTGGATGGTATCGTCCGAACCATGATTGTGCAAAGGGGCACCTCAGTGGACCTAGCTAGATGGGCACACCTTAAGGCTGGGCACTGGGGAGTGCAAGGAACCTTGCAATGGGCTCGAGACCGAGGAATAGATCTTATGGTAGATGATGTTAAGACTGCAGTAAACCAGTGTGAGCAGTGTCAACATCAGCGGCAGGGAGTGCCCCAACACATGATGGGACATATCCATCGGGGGGATGGTCCGGGACAGAGCTGGCAAATGGACTTTGTGGGTCCCTTACCCTCCTCACAAGGATGTAACCACATATGTACAGCTGTGGACACTATGTCTGGGGTTTTGGTAGCCCATCCCTGTCGTCACAACAATCAACAGGCTACCTTGCGATGTTTAGATTTGATTGAACAATTTTATGGATTGCCCATACAGGTCCAGAGTGACAATGGCTCCCATTTCACAGGAAGGGCGGTAAAGCAGTGGTGTCACGATAACCACGTGGAATGGGTTTATCATGTACCCTATCACCCACAAGCTGCGGGACTTATAGAACGAATGAATGGGCTTCTGAAGTCCTCACTACGAAAAGCAGGAGGTTGCAATGACTTAACAGGTTGGAAGAAGCAACTAATTCGGGTGGTGAAACAAATTAATAACCGCCCATTAGGAAATGGGGTAACACCCTTGAATAGGATGATACGAGTATGTGATACCCCAAAGACTCAGCCTATTAAAATGTGGAAATTCGCTGAGGAAGCTGATATTCCCGTAAGGGCCACGCCGGCTTCGGCTGGACTGGACCTACGAGCACTAACTGCCCAGACTTTGATCCAACAGAAACCTACGGTGATTAAGACCGGATTAGGATTGATTTGTCCCCCTGGAACCTATGGGCATATCCTCCCGCGGTCGGGACTGTCACTAAAGGGGATTGATGTGATGGCAGGCGTAATTGACGCGGACTACCAAGGGGAGTTGGGGGTGGTCCTGGTCAACATCACTGCTGAACCTTACGTGATACAGAAGGGGGACAGAATAGCGCAATTGGTCATTAAGCCATGTAACCTTACAACGGTGGAAGAGACGGGAGCTCCCGTTACGGTTACTGAGCGTGGGACGGGGGGATTTGGGTCTACTGACACTAAGGGGGCCAAGGTATGGGTGCGCCAGACGACCGGCCCCCCCAGGCCGGCCGAAATCATAGCACAGGGGAAGGACAGTCTGGTCACCATCATGTACCCCGGGGACCCGACCTGGGCAAACGTCCCGGCGAACCAGTGCTACTTACGTGAGACCTAAATAATGTTGTAATTGCTATGCACCCGCAGGCTGGCCCTCCGCCTTGAACATGGGGTGGTCATGGGGATTGCGACTCCTATTGGCGATGTTCGCGATCGGATGGCCACTCCAGGGCATCGGTATCACGGCCTGGACGCTGGTACCGGTCGCCCGCCATGAGGTGCGGTGGGAGGCCAGTAGCCAGCGACGGACGCAGGACAATTTTACATGTGAACCCGGTCAGCAGTGCGTTGTTCTGACTCTCACCAGCGACTGTCAATTGTACACGTGTGCACAGCGCTACATGCGCCGGGATGGGGAAAAATATGACATATCGTTCATACCGCCTAATTGCACCCTGGTGGTGAATGCCCAAGTCAAGACGTGTTTGTGGGACCGACGCACCCAGACATGCGGGACAACGGGGACTCATTGGAGCGTCACAGCTCGGGGGGAAGATCTGTGGCTGCGCAATGCCACCGATATTCGGAATCGTCATCGATTCATGTGGTTAATAATGGTACTGCCCTCGACGAACGCCCCGTCTGAGGCGTTATTAAACCCCACGCGGGGCGGGCCAGCACCGAAGAGGGGTGCCACGGGGGGCGTGCGGTCGCATCGAACACAGTTGGCCCCTATTATGTCAACTTGTCAACAGATGGCCCGGGCGGTACTGCACACTGATGTTCATTGGCGGGTACAGTTGCCCCTCATACCCGAGTGTCATACCAAGAGGCGGCGACGAGCGTGGTACGACACCCTGCTGGGAGGCGCAGGAACTGTTATGGGTATCTCGAATGCCATTGACTCTGAGGTAACCCGTACTAAATTATCTAACACGGGACAGGCCACCTCACAAGGACTACATACTATTGGAAGGTGGATGCCATCCGTAATGATGACTCAAGGAGAGACAGCTGAAATAATGATACGATCTCTGCAATGGGAACTGGATGTCTGGGGTGCCACTCAGGAACTGTTTGAGAACATTACGGCTCAGTTAAATTGGACTGCCTGTCATATTCAAATGTTGCATGCTCAAATACAGAAAGAATGCTTTTTGCGTGTGGTAACATCCCCCAATGTACAAGCGTGGAGGGGAATATGGAATGTATCTGAGAAATTGTGGATGATAACCCATCCAGAACGAACATGGTGTAACGCAACTATGTGTAACGGATACTTTGTTACCATGAATGTAACCCACACTGTTACGGTCTGTCGATATTATGTATTACCAGTGATTACATCTTCTGGATATTATTTTCTGAAGACAAGGGGACAGTGGTTTAGCCCAGATACCAATATTACCTATGATCTGTCCGCTTGTGAACAGACTGATCAGGGGAAAACTTGCCTACTGATGGACAGGTATCGGGACCCTTGCTTGACTAAGGGAACGGCCCTGTGCGAATGGACTGTTGAAACTCCAAGGGACATGATGTGGCAGATTGGGCCACACACGCTCTGTGTGGCTACCAATAACCCACATCCTATGCTTCCCTCAGCACCGTTCTCGGGATGCCTCTCAAATGTCTATCAGTGGCACTGGCAGAATCAGACCTATCTGTTGACCACTTATAGCAGTGCTCGCCACTTTACCAAGGTGCAGTGGAAAGTGCTGATGAATCCTTGGAACATTTCCCTGGATCGGTTTAAGCGAGCATTGGACCGATCCGAGGAGCTTAAGCAGATATTACGAAAGCATCAAACCAATGTCACCAAGGTTACGGTGTCTACCTTTATACATGGACAGGAGGTAGTACATGCTGCCCGTGTAGTGGACGTGGAGTCAGCTCATCATTGGTGGGACATATTGAGTGGTATGTCTTCCACTGCGGGGACATTCCTGTTCCCACCCTTGTCGATCCTGGTAGCGGTCCTGGTGATTTTAACATGCTGTAATGTCCTGACTTGCTTGAATATTTGGCGTGTACGTAGGCGCTTGTTAGAAAGAATACATATGGGCATAATGTAACACATGTATTGGGCCAAGCAGTGGAATGTGGTGTAAAATTATGTCCCAATACATGTGTGAATCATAATGTAACACATGTATTGGGCCAAGCAGTGGAATGTGGTGAAAGGGTTAAAATTGTGTCCCAATACATGTGTGAATCTAACCGAAAATGGAAGGTGTCGCTTAGTCCCGTGTGAATCTTATTACACACCTTCCCGTGTGAATCTTCTTATCTGTATGTAACCAGAATGGAATGTGTTTTTCAGCCTTGCTCTGCTGTTCACATGAATGTTTAGATCTCGAAAAGAGTATATCAGCTGGAAAAGTCTCCAGTTCGGTAGAGTCTGCTCCGGGGTTGCGTTTAACCGCCGAGCGTGGGTTGTTGGCAACCGCTCTACGAGAACTGACGGCTCCCAGTTCCGGTAACACGTAGAGTGAGTATAAACCAGACCCGTTGTAAGTACGAGACCTGGTTGTGGCGACGCTGCGGGGAATAAAACACTTATATTCTAGCAGACTCGCCTCTTGGCTGTTTGTTCTGTGTCAGACTACTTTCCTGCGAGCCTGGTCCTTGACCTTGAGAATTTTTTAAAACAGCTGATCATCCTTAATCAGTATCCTGTTCCTGCCTTATCTCCATAACCCTTGATTCCACTATCCTTGAGAGCTCTATCCAACTCTTTCTTAAATGAATCCAGAGACTGGGCCTCCCCTGCCCTCTGGGGCAGAGCATTCCACACAGCCACCACTCTCTGGGTGAAGAAGTTTCTCCTCATCTCTGTCCGAAATGGTCTACCCCGTATTTTTAAGCTGTGTCCTCTGTTTCGGCACTCACCCATCAGCGGAAACATGTTGCCTGCCGCCAGAGTGTCCAATCCTTTGATCATCTTATATGTCTCAACCAGATCCCCTCTCAGTCTTCTAAACTCAAGGGTACACAAGCCCAGTCGCTCCAGTCTTTCAGTGTAAGGTAATCCCGCCATTCCAGGAATTGACCTCGTGAACCTACGCTGCATTCCCTCAATAGCCAGAATGTCTCTCCTCAAATTTGGAGACCAGAACTGCACACAGTACTCCAGGTGTGGTCTCACAAGGGCCCTGTACAGCTGCAGAAGAACCTCTTTGCTTCTATACTCAATCCCTCTTGTTATGAAGGCCAGCATGCTATTAGCCTTCTTCACTACCTGCTGTACCTGCATGCTTACCTTCATTGAGTGGTGTACAAGAACCCCCAGATCTCTCTGTACTGTCCCTTTACCTAAATTGATTCCACTTAGGTGGTAATCTGCCTTCCTGTTCTTGCCACCAAAGTGGATAAGGATCCATTTATCCACGTGAAAGTGCATCTGCCATGCATCTGAGCACTCACCTAACTTGTCCAGGTCACCCTGTAATCTCCTGACATCCTCATCACATTTCACCCTGCCACCCAGCTGATGAAATTTGCGAATGTTATTGCTAATACCATCTTGTATATCCTGAAGATAGATTGTAAAAAGCTGCGGTCCCAGTACTGATCCGTGCGGTACCCCACTGGTCAGTGCCTGGCATTCCGAAATGGAGGGGTGGAGGAGTGTGGAAGGATGAGAGAATGCAGGCTGCAGCCCTATGAAGCAGGGGGAGGGCTTGCAGTTGGCCTGTGTGGGGATGTGGGAGACTACAGGAGCCTGGTGGGCAAGGGCTGGCTGAAAGGCAGTTGGAGGGACGGAGGGAGGGAAGCACGAACGGAGGAGGAAGAGCAAAGAGAAAAGAGAAAAAAAAGCCAAAGGGGATAAAGAGAAAGAGCGACAAAGAAAATGTGGCTGGCCAGCACGCCTTGAAGTAGGGAGAAAAGGGAGGGGGCAGCGCCTACGGCCGTGCTAGTCTGAAAACGCCCGATCTCGTCTCATCTCAGAAACTAAGCAGACTCAGGCCTGGTTAGTACTTGGATGGGAGACCGCCTGGGAATACCAGGTGCAGTAGGCTTTTTCCGCCAGCAGTGGCTGCTCAAGTCACCCCTCTGCACTTGTCTTGTGCCAGGCAATGGAGCGGCAGGTTATTTTTGCTGCTGCTGCTGTGCCTGGCATCAGTCTCCTGCAGGCACGAGACACGGAGGGGAGGAGAGCGGAGCGCTGCCAAAATCAGCAAGAAAGGCGGAAAGAAAGGGATTGGGGCTGCACGCTGTCTGCGGGTGGCAGTCAGGAAAGGCGGACAATAGACAATAGGTGCAGGAGTTGGCCATTCTGCCCTTCCAGCCTGCACCACCATTCAATATGATCATGGCTGATCATCCTTAATCAGTATCCTGTTCCTGCCTTATCTCCATAACCCTTGATTCCACTATCCTTGAGAGCTCTATCCAACTCTTTCTTAAATTAATCCAGAGACTGGGCCTCCACTGCCCTCTGGGGCAGAGCATTCCACACAGCCACCACTCTCTGGGTGAAGAAGTTTCTCCTCATCTCTGTCCTAAATGGTCTACCCCGTATTTTTAAGCTGTGTCCTCTGTTTCGGCACTCACCCCGCAGCGGAAACATGTTGCCTGCCGCCAGAGTGTCCAATCCTTTGATCATCTTATATGTCTCAACCAGATCCCCTCTCAGTCTTCTAAACTCAAGGGTACACAAGCCCAGTCGCTCCAGTCTTTCAGTGTAAGGTAATCCCGCCATTCCAGGAATTGACCTCGTGAACCTACGCTGCATTCCCTCAATAGCCAGAATGTCTCTCCTCAAATTTGGAGACCTGAACTGCACACAGTACTCCAGGTGTGGTCTCACCAGGGCCCTGTACAGCTGCAGAAGAACCTCTTTGCTTCTATACTCAATCCCTCTTGTTATGAAGGCCAGCATGCTATTAGCCTTCTTCACTACCTGCTGTACCTGCATGCTTACCTTCATTGAGTGGTGTACAAGAACCCCCAGATCTCTCTGTACTGCCCCTTTACCTAAATTGATTCCACTTAGGTGGTAATCTGCCTTCCTGTTCTTGCCACCAAAGTGGATAAGGATCCATTTATCCACGTGAAAGTGCATCTGCCATGCATCTGAGCACTCACCTAACTTGTCCAGGTCACCCTGTAATCTCCTAACATCCTCATCACATTTCACCCTGCCACCCAGCTGATGAAATTTGCGAATGTTATTGCTAATACCATCTTGTATATCCTGAAGATAGATTGTAAAAAGCTGCGGTCCCAGTACTGATCCGTGCGATACCCCACTGGTCAGTGCCCGGCATTCCAAAATGGAGGGGTGGAGGAGTGTGGAAGGATGAGAGAATGCAGGCTGCGGCCCTATGCAGCAGGGGGAGGGCTTGCAGTTGGCCTGTGTGGGGATGTGGGAGACTACAGGAGCCTGGTGGGCAAGGGCTGGCTGAAAGGCAGCTGGAGGGACGGAGGGAGGGAAGCACGCACGGAGGAGGAAGAGCAAAGAGAAAAGAGAAAAAAAAGCCAAAGGGGATAAAGAGAAAGAGCAAGAAAGAAAATGTGGCTGGCCAGCACGCTTTGAAGTAGGGAGAAAAGGCAGGGGCCAGCGCCTACGGCCATACTAGTCTGAAAACGCCCGATCTCGTCTGATCTCAGAAGCTAAGCAGACTCAGGCCTGGTTAGTACTTGGATGGGAGACCGCCTGGGAATACCAGGTGCAGTAGGCTTTTTCCGCCAGCAGTGGCTGCTCAAGTCACCCCTCTGCACTTGTCTTGTGCCAGGCAATGGAGCGGCAGGTTATTTTTGCTGCTGCTGCTGCTGTGCCTGGCATCAGTCTCCTGCAGGCACGAGACACGGAGGGGAGGAGAGCGGAGCGCTGCCAAAATCAGCAAGAAAGGCGGAAAGAAAGGGATTGGGGCTGCACGCTGTCTGCGGGTGGCAGTCAGGAAAGGCGGACAATAGACAATAGGTGCAGGAGTTGGCCATTCTGCCCTTCCAGCCTGCACCACCATTCAATATGATCATGGCTGATCATCCTTAATCAGTATCCTGTTCCTGCCTTATCTCCATAACCCTTGATTCCACTATCCTTGAGAGCTCTATCCAACTCTTTCTTAAATGAATCCAGAGACTGGGCCTCCACTGCCCTCTGGGGCAGAGCATTCCACACAGCCACCACTCTCTGGGTGAAGAAGTTTCTCCTCATCTCTGTCCTAAATGGTCTACCCCGTATTTTTAAGCTGTGTCCTCTGTTTCGGCACTCACCCCGCAGCGGAAACATGTTGCCTGCCGCCAGAGTGTCCAATCCTTTGATCATCTTATATGTCTCAACCAGATCCCCTCTCAGTCTTCTAAACTCAAGGGTACACAAGCCCAGTCGCTCCAGTCTTTCAGTGTAAGGTAATCCCGCCATTCCAGGAATTGACCTCGTGAACCTACGCTGCATTCCCTCAATAGCCAGAATGTCTCTCCTCAAATATGGAGACCAGAACTGCACACAGTACTCCAGGTGTGGTCTCACCAGGGCCCTGTACAGCTGCAGAAGGACCTCTTTGCTTCTATACTCAATCCCTCTTGTTATGAAGGCCAGCATGCTATTAGCCTTCTTCACTACCTGCTGTACCTGCATGCTTACCTTCATTGAGTGGTGTACAAGAACCCCCAGATCTCTCTGTACTGCCCCTTTACCTAAATTGATTCCACTTAGGTGGTAATCTGCCTTCCTGTTCTTGCCACCAAAGTGGATAAGGATCCATTTATCCACGTGAAAGTGCATCTGCCATGCATCTGAGCACTCACCTAACTTGTCCAGGTCACCCTGTAATCTCCTAACATCCTCATGACATTTCACCCTGCCACCCAGCTGATGAAATTTGCGAATGTTATTGCTAATACCATCTTGTATATCCTGAAGATAGATTGTAAAAAGCTGCGGTCCCAGTACTGATCCGTGCGGTACCCCACTGGTCAGTGCCTGGCATTCCGAAATGGAGGGGTGGAGGAGTGTGGAAGGATGAGAGAATGCAGGCTGCGGCCCTATGAAGCAGGGGGAGGGCTTGCAGTTGGCCTGTGTGGGGATGTGGGAGACTACAGGAGCCTGGTGGGCAAGGGCTGGCTGAAAGGCAGCTGGAGGGACGGAGGGAGGGAAGCACGCACGGAGGAGGAAGAGCAAAGAGAAAAGAGAAAAAAAAGCCAAAGGGGATAAAGAGAAAGAGCAAGAAAGAAAATGTGGCTGGCCAGCACGCCTTGAAGTAGGGAGAAAAGGCAGGGGCCAGCGCCTACGGCCATACTAGTCTGAAAACGCCCGATCTCGTCTGATCTGGGAAGCTAAGCAGACTCAGGCCTGGTTAGTACTTGGATGGGAGACCGCCTGGGAATACCAGGTGCAGTAGGCTTTTTCCGCCAGCAGTGGCTGCTCAAGTCACCCCTCTGCACTTGTCTTGTGCCAGGCAATGGAGCGGCAGGTTATTTTTGCTGCTGCTGCTGTGCCTGGCATCAGTCTCCTGCAGGCACGAGACACGGAGGGGAGGAGAGCGGAGCGCTGCCAAAATCAGCAAGAAAGGCGGAAAGAAAGGGATTGGGGCTGCACGCTGTCTGCGGGTGGCAGTCAGGAAAGGCGGACAACAGACAATAGGTGCAGGAGTTGGCCATTCTGCCCTTCCAGCCTGCACCACCATTCAATATGATCATGGCTGATCATCCTTAATCAGTATGCTGTTCCTGCCTTATCTCCATAACCCTTGATTCCACTATCCTTGAGAGCTCGATCCAACTCTTTCTTAAATGAATCCAGAGACTGGGCCTCCACTGCCCTCTGGGGCAGAGCATTCCACACAGCCACCACTCTCTGGGTGAAGAAGTTTCTCCTCATCTCTGTCCTAAATGGTCTACCCCGTATTTTTAAGCTGTGTCCTCTGTTTCGGCACTCACCCCGCAGCGGAAACATGTTGCCTGCCGCCAGAGTGTCCAATCCTTTGATCATCTTATATGTCTCAACCAGATCCCCTCTCAGTCTTCTAAACTCAAGGGTACACAAGCCCAGTCGCTCCAGTCTTTCAGTGTAAGGTAATCCCGCCATTCCAGGAATTGACCTCGTGAACCTACGCTGCATTCCCTCAATAGCCAGAATGTCTCTCCTCAAATTTGGAGACCAGAACTGCACACAGTACTCCAGGTGTGGTCTCACCAGGGCCCTGTACAGCTGCAGAAGAACCTCTTTGCTTCTATACTCAATCCCTCTTGTTATGAAGGCCAGCATACTATTAGCCTTCTTCACTACCTGCTGTACCTGCATGCTTACCTTCATTGAGTGGTGTACAAGAACCCCCAGATCTCTCTGTACTGCCCCTTTACCTAAATTGATTCCACTTAGGTGGTAATCTGCCTTCCTGTTCTTGCCACCAAAGTGGATAAGGATCCATTTATCCACGTGAAAGTGCATCTGCCATGCATCTGAGCACTCACCTAACTTGTCCAGGTCACCCTGTAATCTCCTAACATCCTCATCACATTTCACCCTGCCACCCAGCTGATGAAATTTGCGAATGTTATTGCTAATACCATCTTGTATATCCTGAAGATAGATTGTAAAAAGCTGCGGTCCCAGTACTGATCCGTGCGGTACCCCACTGGTCAGTGCCTGGCATTCTGAAATGGAGGGGTGGAGGAGTGTGGAAGGATGAGAGAATGCAGGCTGCGGCCCTATGAAGCAGGGGGAGGGCTTGCAGTTGGCCTGTGTGGGGATGTGGGAGACTACAGGAGCCTGGTGGGCAAGGGCTGGCTGAAAGGCAGCTGGAGGGACGGAGGGAGGGAAGCACGCACGGAGGAGGAAGAGCAAAGAGAAAAGAGAAAAAAAAG